>NC_051059.1:23317713-23617713 GCF_904848185.1 Acanthopagrus latus | reverse complement strand
AGCTGATTGTCCCTTCAGACGGACAAAGGCATCTATTCTGCAACAAACCTCCAACCAATAATCAAACTTATCTTCACCAGGCTTTCTAAAAATCTAACATTTTGACTGTCTTAGTCGTGATACAGTGCTTTATTATAGCCTAAAATCTAATGGCATAAAAACATGTCCTCGCCAATCGCCCTTTACTGCCTTTTACTTTTACCAACACTTGTGAGTGACAAGTTATTTATTTCAATTCAGACTGTGTCTTTGTTTAAATTCTCACCTCACTTACAAAAAAACTTTTCAACTGAGCTTTAAAAAAATATGTATATTCAAGTTCAAACTCAGGCGCTGAAATTCATATTCCTCCCTGGTCTGACCTTCTCGTCACTTACAAGACAGGAAACACTTATTTACTTCTTCTACAAACAGAATTGGACAGAAGATGCACTGATGACAAACAGTGACCGAAGAAGATTACGCTGTGACACACAGCTGCATCACAGCACTGACTCGCTGTCATTCTGCTGGAGGAAATGCATAAAGACTCCCAAACACAGGAAAGAAGGGAGGGAATGAGAGGACGGAGGGTTAAAAGCAGAAAGTGTTGTCAGATGAAGAGAGTTAAGGAGGAGGTGTCTGAGGATGAGAAAAGGTTTGAAGGGAAGGAGAAGAGTGGAGGCTAATGATCTGGAGCGTCGCAGCAGGAGAGCAGGACGCAGTTTATTCCACTCACGCTGTTAATGACTTCTACTGAAGAATGACACAGGGGTTTTTTTTTTGTTTTCTTTTCTTTTCTTTTTTTTAAAAGGCTCCAACTTTGACTTAAGTTTCCCAATAATGACTCCCAACAAAGACTTTCAGGGGTTTTTACTAATGACTTCTGTGAAGACTTTTTACGATAGGATTCCACGAAGTCACTAACGACTTTTTAATGATGTTTACGACAACTTCTACTCAAGAACTTCAGAACTTTACGCCCTCACGTTCTTTATTTTTAGGCGAAACAAGTTGGAGATCTCTGATGGTGATGATGCAGCTGGGCAGGGTCACACTCAGTCCCTGAGGAGGATCCACCAAAAATAAAATTCCTTCAAGCGAGACAAATTTTCGCTCCTTTTCAGGTCTTTAATTTTACTTCAGCTCACTGCTAAAACAGGTTCTCATGCTTTAGTGCTCAAAAACACATCAGTTTTCTCGTACTGACCAGTGCTGCGGCTCTGTATACACTCTGTTTTAGCTCCTGTCTCTTTAAGGCCCCTCCCACTGAATGCACAGTCTCTTCTGATTGGTCAGCTCACACACGCCTGAGTCAACACCGCTTACAACAACAGAGCAGCTGTGCTAAACCAATTCTTACGTGTCAAACTAGCCGCTTGTCATAAATAATCCAAATATGTGACACAGATGTAGTGTGATTAAGGCGGGACTACTGACGAGACGTTTCAGGATCAGTGTTTTCTGTGGGAGAGAGGAGCTTCTGTTGGTGCTTTTTGACTTTCAAGACATTTTACATGTGCAAGAACATGTGCAAACAACAAAACAAGCATGATGGAGTCTCCCTTGAATCCATCTTATTTGGGGCATCATCACTGCATCCTGGGTTCTGGCAGCCCGAGACGATTGTCTTCGGTTTAGAGAATCACAAGCCGACTTTATCCTTTAATATTAGACCTAAACTTTTAATATTAAGGGTCTTACTGGCTGCAGAGTTTACAAGCCATATGACTGACTTTTACCTGTTCTCATAAAGGGAGTAGAAATATGTGGTTTGTTTTTATTTCTTACCAGAGTTGCATTTTTCAGTCTCTGTGGGCTTGAAACCTCAAGTGCAAGAACTCTTAATGAACTTAATTATTCACAAGTAGAAAAATAAAGATTACTTGTATAATTTGTCAGTAAAAATACTAGATAGTCTCACCCCAAACTCAGGTGGGGGTGAAGTCTTCGCCTACGCCCGCACAGATGGAGTTATACTGTAATTAGTAATGTGAGTCTTTTGTCTCCGAGGAAATAAAGTGCAGTCTGCCTGCGCTGCGTCTAATGACCCGAGATGTTGAACAGCTTCCATCCTCTGTTTCACTGGACCGCTGGTCCACAGCTCAATGTGGAAAATACACCCTCCTTTAATTAGTCCACTGTTCTGGGGTTGTGTCTGCAGTCTGTATCTTGGGTATGCAGTGTAATGTTCATTTACCTGCCTTCTACAGGTACTTTTTGTTTGAGCTTCCTCTACCGTGTTCTTGTTTTCTGTCTCTCTGCGGCAGAAGAAGTCATCAAGCTTCACAGGATCAATAAGGCAACTCTGATCCCTCGGTGTCAGATGCTGGACTCGATTTGTTACCTCACCTCGCCGCTGGTGCTGAAAGCATCATTCTCACTTTTCAAAGCATCGCATACAAAAAGCCAGTCGGCCGCTCTGTAAACCACAGTAAATATCTACCTGAACCTTCAAGCGTGGCTCTTTGTGGTGCTCACAGTCCTTTCAGCTGATGTGTTCACAACATGGGCTCAAGATTGTTTTAGACGCCTCGTCAGGGACTTTTTAAACATGTTCTCTGTCAGACTCGGAGTTGGAGGTCACTGCTGGACTCCCATGGATCACTGCTCTCTTCTGTTTAACCATCTCCTATATCTGTACTTCTGTAAAATGTTAACTTTTTTCACATTCTGATGGGTTTTCCAGGTCACCACTGTTGAGCAGAGGCTGTGCGACTGTCCTGTGACTCTTCTTGAGGTTTCTTCCTATCAATTTTTCTTCCTGAAGCAAAGTACTCAGATGATTTCTATCCCAAAAACCAGCCTTCAACTTCCAGATTTAAATACCAGCCTTGGATAAATCTTGTGTACCTCAGCTGATCCTCCTCAGGCTGGAGGATCTGTAGGATGACATAATTTTGCAGGGTTATAGAATGATTAACGGAATATAAACAACTTCTCCGATGCACATTTATATTATAGTGGTAATCATGCTGAGAAATGTATTTCATTTGTAGGAGTGACTTTAAATCTACAAAGCCTTCCTCTGAGCCCTCGTGGCTTTGTACGGCAGGAAAAGAAGGAAAGGGTTTGTTTTCGCTCTCCCTTGCTTGCCTGGGGATTCATCAAAGATCTTCGCTCTACTGTTCCGCTTGAGCGAATTGCTTTGCATAAGAGCATCGATTAGACGCCTATAGATAAATGAAGAGATGTTGTCTACAGCAGAGAGAGAGAGAGAGAGAGACGGAGGGGGGGAAGTGAGCTCGGCGAAGCCACAGAGGGGCTCTTGATGGACAGTTCTCTTCCTGCGTGGCTGCTTTAAAGACGGGCAGCAGACTCATTCAGCAAGACAAACAAATCACTGGGAGAAACCTCAGCAGGCGTCTGGCAACACACACTCACACACACACTCTCACATCCCTGCTGGGGTTTGTGATGGTAATAAAACTGCTCACATATAAAAACTGAAGGTTGGTCTACACAGAGGCAGAACAAAAGTGATGATAAAAGCTTTTGAAGAGAAAGGCATCAGACACTCACAGGGGAATTTATAGCCCAGCGTCCGTCCCTGGTGTTCGCCCCCTCTGATGTCCGTCCCGTTGATGCACCTTTCAGTTCTCTCACTCAGGAATGAAATTCAGCTTTTATGGTTTATTGGACCGAATGAGTTTTTCACCAACAAAATGACGCGACACAGCAGGAATGTTGAAGAAAATCAGCCCCGCTGTGACAGGATACAACATCTTAGTCGTCTGGTCCAGTCGGTCCTCATCAGAAAAGCAACCAGGTCGGCTGTGAAAGCAGCTCATTAAGACCTGAATCTATGTTTTTTGGGGGGGCGGTGACCTCTAGTGGCCTGAGTGATTATTACAGCAGAGGAAGAAGACAGAATTGGTGTAAAGTGTGAAAAGTCTGCGCAGGGACGAGGATTGTCAGGTTAAACTTTCACAGGACTTTAACCTCTGAGACTGCTGTTGTGTCGAGTCCCAAACCAAATATTCAACGGTGAGTTTTTCGTACTTACTGGCGCAGTTAAGTGGCGTTGAAGTTACAGAAATGATGTGCATATTTTAACACAATCCGCAATATTTTCCTGCCTAAACCTGAGCAGCGGGTGACGAATGTCCGGTTTGACTGCTGCTTGTACGCTGCAACATCAGTAAAAAGAACAACAAACAGTCCTGAGTTATAATGCTGTTGGATGTTTGGTTCAGATGTAATTATTTTCGGCACACCCAGCAATCATCAGTAATGTCATTTATCCCCCTCAGTTAATTCTAGCAAGCAGCAAACTCATCTGAAATGCAAATTCTGTGTGAGAGGCTCGTTGATGACTGAGACACACATTTTGAAAGTCGACCAACGTTGCATTGGGGGAAATCTGAACAACTATGAGATCGACAACCGAGTAAACTCTCATCTGTTGATGATTTTGAATTTCAGAAACATCCATTAGCTGCATAAAACATGAAGCTCAAATGTGTTATTTTACTTTAAAACTATGTAATGTTTTCTTTTTCTTTGTCACAGCAGGGTTAGGTTTGGGAACATGAGGTGTTAAAAAGGCTTTAGGAAGTAAACCTTGAAGGAATACTTCTCCTCTGTGCTGTGACGCACAAAATCACAAAAAAAATGGAAGAAAAAACCCTCTGAGGATAAAACTCTTCTCCAAGGCTCTGCAGACTATTGTCCACATTCTTCTCAAGCTACAAAGAAAATCTGACAACCGCTTAGTTTAGGATCTGTTTTTTTTTAATTTTGTGAACTCCTGATAACAGCTGACATCCTTCAGGGATTCAACTCAACAGAATAATTTATTAATATTTTTCCTCTTAATGGTCAGAAGCTGATTCCGGAGCACTTAGATGGATCGATGACTGTTGGGACTGGAAGGATGAGACGACACCAAAACAACAAACAACAAACCAAAACTTAAAAGCGCTAAAACACGACAGCTCTCTCCAAAGATGAAAGCGTCGTGTCATTCCTGTCCGTCACCCTCGGCTCACATCAGCTGCACGGCCTTCGTTGCCGATCGGTGGTCAGAAAGGTCGTGCGTTGATTGACAGGTGTGATGTGCTGCTGAGCATCACAACTAATCTTGACAAATGAGTGCAGCGTCACAAACTGCAGCGGCGTGAAATGAGGTTTAATTACTGCCGGTTATTACAGTTATTACAGCTCCGACGCTGTTTGTGCAGCTCTGCTCTGCTCCGGCAGACACACGACACCTCGGTTTGGTTTGTAGATGAGCTGAATATGTTTGGTTTCGTTGCTGAAGGTGAACATTTCTAAACCTATAGTCACATCACTTGGTCATATTCTTTTCCATGTAATATCTGAGTTTGCCACATCTCCATTTACAGATTATCTGTATTCGTACATGCTCATAGTGTCGAGTATGCTCTCTGGACTAGCTGTGCCCCTTCATACCCAAGTGGAATTTGAATTTTTAACATATTGGGCTTCTTTCAAAGGGAACAACAAAAAAATCAACATGTGTATTTTTCTAAAAGCTCCAAAACTCTGAACTAATGCAGCGTTCAAGACAGCTCAGAGGTTGAAAATGTCTGTCCTCACACTAGAAAGTTGGAATTCCTCCTTTGAAACCCGGCAGATGGAGTTACACAACAACTTCAACACACGTGGGGCGTATTTATAGACTGCAGTGTTTGTTTTAGGTGAGTTAATGGAGTATTTAGATACGTTTTAAAGGTATAAAAGTGCAGTAAAATAAAATATATAATGGAGGGAGGCTGCACTGCTGAGGGTTCACTTCTGTGCACACCTGCCAGAGATGGATCATTTTGTCACGGTCAGACAGGTTTTTGGTAACTTTTGGTGTTTGTGCTCCTGTAACACACCTTTTGAAATTTCAACCATGAGTGTGATATTAAACACACGACCACCGAGTCCTGAGAAGAGACCCGACCAGGCCACCTAATCCAGAACGCCCGTGTGAGTGGACTTTAATTATATACAAAGGACTGAACAATTGTCAGGTAGATGAGTAAATATTTAGATGTTTAAATTTTCCTAGAAGACTGTAGTTGGATTTTTAATCATCAGGTCTTTGGCGCCCCCTGCTGACGGTACCAGCATAGATTCAGCTGCTGTGAGTCAATGGCTGACAAAATCCTAATACAAGACAAGCTCACAGATCAGACCTCTACTGCCACCTACTGGTTACATCAGGACCAGCACTTTGATTCCTGCCTGAAAGACTAGATCACCATCTCTCATCTCTCTACTGTGCATCATGACACGTCTGTTTGTTCAGAGACAGTTCACAGAGAAATCAACCTCATCATTCTTCTTCTGACCCGTCGTGATAATCCACAAACCGCAATATGAGTAGATTCTTTCTATTAAACTACACCAGCCAGCCATGTCGCTGCGTGGAGGGCTGCGTTTTCTCATGGACATGCACTCGTGCCCGGGTTAACTAGTCTTTCATCCATGAGTAGATCCATGCTTTGTTCTGCTTGGGAACACCAAAAGAAAATGGCTCCTACATGAAGCTGCTCACAACAAGGTTTGTGGCGTCGTCATGTCTGGAGAGAGACATTGTTGTCGAGCTTCTCAAATGTTCCTGTTCCATAATATTTAAGAAGGCCGACATCTCAAACTCTGCAACTCACAGCAAAATAATCTCGATGGACACACAGCACTGCAAAGCAGGAATAAAAATATGTACTGTTGATTCTGGGGTGAACTGTCCCTTTAAATCTTGCTTTATCAGTAAAAAAAAAAAAAAAAAATGTCTTTACTTGCCTCAGTGCACACACAGCAGACATCATCATGAATATTCATTAGAACCACATTAGGTCCATTTACTGACTCTGCTCTCATTGTGCTGCAGTTTATTCGAGGTAGAAGTACATTACACGTGTACGTTTTCATTACCTGGACATTAGGAGAGTTTTCTCTCATTAAAACGCTCCTTACTCTCTTTATAATCAGCCGAGGGAAGATTCAGATGGGAAAAGCAGACGATAGAAAACTCTGCTGTTTGCTTTATCATCCTCTCACCCCTGGCCTCACTGTCACATCATTGATTTTCTTCCCACTGATTGCACACAATAACTTTTTCACAGTGGAAAAAAAAAAAAAATCATGCAGATAATCTGACATTTTCCCAGCAGAGAGGAAAAATAAACTGCCGGTTAGATTTCATTGATTTTAAACATGGATAGAGCTGAGAGTGAGACGACAGAGTTATGAGACATGATTATTAATTCAAGCAAATTACTTCTGAGCCATTAGTTCTGAGTTCTGCTCTCCACATTCAACATTGTGTCTGCTGACTTCAGGTCATTTATTGCAAAGGTGTGTTTGGTGGTCTTCTAGCGCCACCTGCTGATCTATTTTTGCTTCAGATAAAAATAAACACAACCACATAAAGCCTGACAAGACATGAAGCCTCTTCTGTTTTTGACAGTTTGATGATCAGACTCAAAAGATCTTAAAATGTCAAAGGTTTTTAACTAAATCCACCACTGCCATATTTACCAAAGGTTGCCTGGTCATATTTGGCTGTGAGGTTTATATTTGAGGTACATATATTTCATCTTTTAACTCTAAATTTACATAATCAAGGTACTTGTTCACAGAGTAGCCTCCTGCATCACAATCTATTCAGAACAGACTTGAGAAAAGTGTAATTTTGCCTTTAAAACCTGTGTTCTGTCTCCACTACGACCTTATTTCATGTTTCAATCCATTGTTTTTAACTCTTTTGTAAATTCTGTAAAAATAAATGTGTTTATTACTCTGATGCTGTGAACTAATATAAGAAATAGGTGTTTATTATCCTGCATTTTAACTTCCTATCATACATAGTTTTCACTGTTTTTAGCTGTTTTGTGTGCAAGACATGTTTTCCATCTCGACACCGCTGTAAATGATGTTTCCTCCTCACTGGTTTCTGGAGGCAAGTCAGAGTTTTACAATGAGCAGAATCCCACTGAGGAAAATCTGTGAGAATGAATAAAATGTACTTGACTTATACTGAACTGGTAAACCAAAATACAAAGACTTTTAAAACCCAGCAGGCTGATAAAGCAGGAAGCTGAGAAGTAAAACGAGGAACTCAGAGAAGACGTCTTGTATTTTTACTGTCATAAAAATCTACAATAAAAACAAAACAAAAAGACAGTGGAGTCGTCTCTTCTGCTTCTCAGTGACAGTGGCCTCGAACAAGGGTTGAGATTCACAGAAATCTTCAGAGGATGTTTGTTCCATCGAAAAATAATCGCCAAGTTGTAATAAGAAATTGTCAGAAAGTGTTTCCTATGGCGAGAAATGCTGTTTAGGTTTTCTGGACCCAGTGATGCACCCTGAGACAAACCATGGCGAGCGTAGAATGTTCTGGTCCACTCTTACAAAATGGCTGCCTGTCAGCCCACATCTCACCTGTGGAGACTGATCAGACAAAATGGAGGCCAGAGGTCAGGCCCATGTTACCTGTGGAGAACTCAAGATGACAGAAACATGTGAAGTGTTCCTACTTTAAACCTACTTAGATCTAACACACATAATAAACATTTGATTCTCAACCAGCCAGCCTTTAATGTGTCATATTTGAGCAATATCAATATATTCAATAAGTAATATCACTTTTATTGATCATAACTGTGTGTATTTAATCTTGCACATTGTAAAGCTGCTATAGCTCCATCAGGTGGGCTCAAGAGAGAACTGCATGTAAAGGAATTAGAGGGTTTTAGAATTTCTTGATGTCATGTCATTGCTATTATTTGTGTAATTATCTGATTTACTGATAATTTAAAAGCATGGAAAGAAGTGTGTATCTGCCTCACTCCACCAGCCTGAAACAAACGTCTCCACCTGTGTCGCTACTACAGGTAGACCCCATGTACCACTGACCACAGACATATGAAAAAATTGACCAAGTTTCCCAGGGATTGTGATTCACTCAGAATCAGAATTCCTTTATTGATCCTGCAAACAGGGGATGTGTTTGCATGTCACAGCAGCCTAAGCACAGTTCAGTTTAATAAAAAAAATAATAATCATGGTACAGTATAATAAAAAGATAAGAAATTGATTCTGATCTATACAAGTGCCTCGCCCCTTTCTGTGACATCACCCCCATGAAGTCACCGTTCACATTTAATTTCATTTCAATCAGAACTAGAAAATAATACAGGCTTCATGACTCTCCGGCTATTACCGCAAAATAAATCCCACCCACCGATTTCCTAACGAATCCAGGCGGTGCGCGCCAAAAGGGGCGGTCCCGCCCACTTCCCGCGCGAAGTTACTGCATTTCCCTCCAAAACTTTAAATGCCTAACAAATTAATGACTGAGGGGTCTTCAGTCCAGAGCGGCTCTTCTCTGAGGACACACACAGTAAGTAAACTGGTCTGTACTAATCTGCTTTATGTGTACAATTATGTGCTCAGTACAGGTGTATTCATGTCTGTGTGTGAGGTGTTCAGATCAGTTGTTACCTACAGATCTCAGGTAATCAGCCCAGGTGATATTTCTTCTTCATGTATCAACCAGCTCCATATAGTAACTACCTTCATGCTCTAAGCCCGGGAAGCTAACATTATGTAAGTGCAGGTTAAAAGAAAGCTAGCCTCCCTCTCATGTGGGTGAGATTTGTTTTTGCCTCAAATGTTTCTGAAATAACTCTGAACAGGAAGCTTAAGACATCTCATTAACTTCTAAGTGTCGAGGTAAATTCGGCTGGAACATAATCCTGTAACTACGTCCAATTAAATCTGCAATGGACGTTATGTTAGCTTGGTGCACCAAACCTCCATTGTGATTTTGGCCGTTTTTTCCTCTGCCGTGTTTATTACAGGCACAGTGCACAGTTAATTAAATTTAGGTCGCTATCTCAAAACAAGTCGTTTGTTTCGGTAAATTCGGCATGAAGTTTTTATTTACTGATTCATTATTTTGAACGGTATGAAAGCTGGTTAGCTAACATTGTTTGCTCAGTTTAAGTGAGTGGTTATGCTATGTCATGTTAGCTAGCTGGCTTTAAAGTTGTTGGCGATGCACTGCACGGTTCGGAAACACATTACCAGCGACTCAGCTGCCTTTAGTAAAGAGTAAGGACACATAAACCGGGTACTGACACGGTAACGAGCTTATAAAGACTTCTGAGTCATTTCATCGTCGTGTTTTTACAGACAGGTTTGCATGTTAGCTAAGGTCTGTGTCTGTTGGAGAGTGTTAGCATGACGCCATTATCCTGCTGTGTAATGTTAGCTTGTTAATACTAGCAGCAATATCTGAGTACAGCACAGTTAGCTAACAGGCTCCATTTGTGGTGTTCATAGATACTGACTACTAACATACTGAGACATTATTAAAGGTCATTCTGAGCAGCTAAACTAGTTTTTACACACAATATGCAGCCTCATTCTTGTATGCACAGAATGTGGTCAGTGTGTTTGTCTCAGTTCCATTTTAATGTGGTTTTTAAATCACTGCACTGACTGTGTGTCAAAAGATAGACTTTAAAATCATATTACATGTGGACAAAGCACTAAATGTTCTCAGGATTGATTTGGTTTACTTTTGGTCCACATTTTTTAAAATCAGATTATAGTAGATTTTATAGTGCAGAGTGATGTGAGACTCCTGAAGTGCCGTCATGCAGATGGTCACAGACTGCTATATCATTTCTTTTGTAAAATTATAATCCTGTAAGAAATATCCTTTTTGTTGGATGTGTCTTTAATCTGATTACGTCATATATTTTTTCTGTTAAGATCAGAATACACACACACACACATAGTCACCATGTTATACTAAAGTACTTCCTCCTCTCTCCAGGTGAGCAGTGGGACTTGTCTTCAGCTTCAGGTGGAACAGCTCTGACCTGTACGGTGATCAGACCTGGAGAGGAGAGACACCTGGTCCAACAAGGTCAGTGCTAAAACAGGTGCAAAAATTAAAGGCAGAAAGTGTGAGATTTGTCAGTTGCTGTTCATTAATACTCTGGGATCAGTAAATGATTCTAGAGAATAGTCGAGTCTCATTCACAGGTGGTTGAATACCGACAGTTTTGGTTGGCAGAAGCCACGACAGTGTCACTGTTGGGACACGAGTCTCTCTCCCTCTTTTTCTGTTTGTCTTTTAAAAAAAATATAAAAAATAAGAATAATATAGACAGTATCTCTGTTTAGAGTGGCTGTATTTATTTGACCTCATTTATACATAGTATAAATGATAGAATCATATTTTATTTAACATGTATATCTTCACTGTTCAGCCACAATATTAAAACAACTGACAAGTGAAGTGATCATTGATCATCTTGTTACAATCAAATGTTCTGCTGGGAAACTTTGACTTCTGTCATTTCTGTGGATTCTCTTTGACAAACACCATCCACCCAAACACCGTTCAGACCAACTGCACCCCCTCATGGCAAAGAACCCAAGGTGTCACACTGGCCTCCTCATTCTTCAGATCCCAATCCAGTTGAGCATCTGTTGGATGCGCCAGAACCAACTACCATCCATGTTGGGGCCCCCATGGATTGTTCTTGGCTCAGACTGCATCCAGTGGAAGCTCAGTTGGATTGAGATCTGGGGAATCTGGAGGTCAGGTTGACACCTTGAGCTCTTTCCCACGTTCCTCGGGTCGTTCCTGAGCGGGGGGGCACTGCCACCAAGGAGTGCTGCTGCCATGAGGGGGTGTACTTGGTCTGCAGCTGTGTTTGGGTGACTGGTGTTTGTCAAAGAGACGTCCACATGAATGCTAGGACTCCTGGTTTCACAGCCGAACATGACATTGGAACAAAATCATCCATGTTATTCATTTCACCTGTTAATGGTTCTAATGTTGTGACTCTCAGTGTATACACATGTTAAATATTTTATGAATTAAATCAAATAAATGCATTTAGGCTCTGTAACCAGACTTGTTTATATTCCCTCTCAGTAAAAAATAAACTGTTTAAAATACTTTTACTTCCTTTGAACCTTGTGGGTTTTGAGCTGGGACTTCTTCTTTTTTTTTTTTTTTACATTTTAAATAGACAGCTTCATGTTTGTAGATTCAACATTAACATTAGCCTCGGCCTAGTCGTGTGGCAGGGAACTAAAAAGGATTGTATTCAGTTTCTGACGTGCAACTGTGCGATGGCTCAGTTTTTTGATTAGAAGTTCTTGTTGTCTCATTCATGGTAGAGCTGCAGCAAACTGAGCTACAAACACCAGCAGAATGACTGGAGACATGTTGATTTCTGGTGGCCTGTGTAAGGTTTCTCTTGAGCTGTTGTTGGTTTGTCTACGTCCTTCTGAGTGTATAGACGATGTTGAGCAGAGCCTGGTGTTAACATTGTTGTTCTTATTCATGGTAGAAGTGCAGTGAATTGAGAGCTACAGCAGAACTGAGTGGAGACGTGTTGTTTTGGAGGCGTCGTGGTAAAGAGCTTTTGAGGGACAACAGTTCAGTAACAGTAATCCACCTGTTAGTGGTCTGCCAGGCTAACCTGGTGTTATAAATATAATTTACTGGTTAACTTGACCAGACTTCAACTATCTTCAATGGCAAATGCCCGAGTGCAGTCCATCGGAGCTGTAAGCAGTGTTTTCCATGAATGGCAGTAGTCAGGCCTTTGATCAGCTGCTGGTATTGGTAATAGCGTATCTTACGAGCCCTCGTGCGATCCCGCCAACTTACAGGTCCCTCATGTTCAGACACCTATGGTTGGTAGAAGCGTGCACAAAGTGTGCGTGTTTAGCTTGGGCCTCGGCCTGGCTAGGGACATGCTCAGGGCCACGGTAGAAGCTAGCCTGACGCCACTAAAGCGGCTTGGATCTCTGCCCTCATCTGTCCATGACGATTTCCCTGGCGAGTTCAGTGTGTATGGACGCGATGCCTTTGCTTGAAGATAATGTTGAACCTCTGTGGTAGAACTAAATTAAAACAATTGCAGGAATTCATTTTCCTTGCAACTGTGTGCAACAGCATCCTGCTTGATAACACCATGCAGAGATCATTACAAAGCTGTTACAGGGCCCTCGGCCTCACTGCCCAGCAGACCACTAATAAGGATTTGAATGTGTTGTGGTGACATTTTTGTTTGGAAGCAGTTGTTGTGGTGACATTTTTGTTTGGAAGCAGTTGTTGTGGTCATGTTCATGGTAGAAGTGAAGTGAACTGATAGTTACAAACAGTTTGAGCGGTTGTTAGTTTGTCTGCGTCCTTCTGAGTGTATTGAAGGTTTGTTTTCAGTTCAGGTTCGTCTTCACTCCAGCAGGCAAATGTTTGTTCAGAGAGTGCTTGATGAGCTTTATGAAGCCTTGAGAGTTGTTTTGCTGGAGAAACATCATGGTATAAAGGCTAACAGTGTTAACTAAATAATGTTGAGTGCAGTAAGCTATGACAAGCAGTTCACCACCGTGGAGTTCTCATCACTAATGTTCAGTAACAGCGATCCAGTTGTTAGTGTTCTGCCAGGCAAACCTGGTTTATCAGGCTTGTGTGAACCGACCAACCAGAGCAGACTGAGGCCTGACCTCAAAACCCACAGGATTCAAAGAGTGTTTTTACAGCTACTGGATAAACAAAAAATGTAATGTATATAAAAATATATTTTGAAATAAAATGTAAAATGAAAATACAAGTCTTCTCACTGTTAACAACTTGACTTTCTATGAGTCCTGTTAATAGCTCACAAAGTGCGTTTTTTTAACAACCTGCGAATGAGACTCAAAAATCAGCTGTCTTTCTACAGAATTGCTTTATGAGTATACCGACATCGCGCAATTAATCAATTGATTAATAATTGTCCTCCATAATGCAGGACACTGGCTTGTCTCACTTTTCCTCTCTAAGGTCTCAACTTTCTGCTTTTAATGCTGTTTAACTTAATCTATAATAATACATTGATATGTTTGATCAGCAAATATTTAATATTGATAATGAGAATAATAATAATGATAATAATAATAATAATAATGATAATAATACTGATAATAATAATAATTAATGATAATAATACTGATAGTAATAATAATAATTTAGTTAAACATTCAAGTTGTGCAAAATATGAAAAGTATTATTTAACACTGTTCAGCTGAAACATTAAAACATCTGACAAGTGAAGTGAGCATTGATCATCTTGTTACAATCAAATGTTCTGCTGGGAAACTTTGACTTCTGTCATTTCTGTGGATTCTCTTTGACAAACACCAGCTACCCAAACACCGTTCAGACCAACTGCACCCCCTCATGGCAAAGAACCCAAGGTGTCAAACTGGCCTCCTCATCCTTCAGATCCCAATCCAGCTGAACATCTGTTGGATGCGCCAGAACCAACTACCATCCATGTTGGGGCCCCCATGGATTGTTCTTGGCTCTGACTGCATCCAGTGGAAGCTCAGTTGGATTGAGATCTGGGGAATCTGGAGGTCAGGTTGACACCTTGAGCTCTTTCCCACGTTCCTCGGGTCGTTCCTGAGCGGGGGGGCACTGCCACCAAGGAGTGCTGCTGCCATGAGGGGGTGTACTTGGTCTGCAGCTGTGTTTGGGTGACTGCTGTTTGTCAAAGAGACCTCCACATGAATGCTAGGACTCCTGGTTTCACAACACAACATGACATTGGAACAAAATCATCCATGTTATTTATTTCACCTGTCACTGGTTCTAATGTTGATGCTCTCAGTGTATACACATGTTAAATGCTTCTTACAGATACACTCAGAACCTCCCAAAAAAGTCTAAAAATCTTCACGACACACGAAATAACCATAAGTACACACCAAAACTTCACAGAGTCACTAAAAACTACTATAAATACTTACAAAACCTCCACAATAACACACAAAACCTCCACAATAACACACAAAACCTCCACAAATTCACACTAAACCTCCACAATGACACAAAAACCCTCCACAATAACACACAAAACTTTCACAATAACACACAAAACCTCCACAAATACACACTAAACCTCCACAATAACACACAAAACTTCCACAATAACACATAAAACCTCCACAATGACACAAAAAACCTCCAATAACACACAAAACTTTCACAATAACACACAAAACTTTCACAATAACACACAAAACTTTCACAATAACACACAAAACCTCCACAAATACACACTAAACCTCCACAATGACACACAAAACCTCCACAAATAGACACAAAAACCTGCACAAAGAGACGTGAAACTACCACTGCTCTTCTTTCTCATCTTGCAGGTGATGGACGGTCGAAAGGACGAATAACCAGACGAACAAGACGAGCCTCCACAGGAGCCTGAAGGGAAAGTGTGAGTATCTTTCACCTGAACTTTACGAGGGGGATCAAACATGGCTGATGTATCTGCAGAGTGCTGATGGTCACTGCTGGTTTCTCCAGGACGAGAGCAGCCAGGAGCTGAAAGTTGTGGGCTGCCACAGTGTTCTCACACAAAAAAACGGCCTCATTGTCGTCTGCATAGGATGTGTTCAGTGTGTTTGTCTCAGTTCTGGTTTAGTGTGTTATTTTTATCACTGCACTGACTCCCTGTGTGTCAAAAGATAGACTTTAAAATCATGTAATTTGTGTATAAAGCACTAAATGTTCTCAGGACTGAATACATTTGGTTTACTTTTGGTTTACCTTTAAGAAACACAATTTTAAAATCAGATTGTAGTGTATTTTACAGTTCCTGTGCAGTGCAGTGCTCCTAAAGTGATGCAATGCACATGGTTACAGATTGCTATATCATTCTTTATTATAAAATGATAATCCAGTAAGAAATCCCCTTTTTTGCCAGATGTTTCTGTACTCTGATTACATCTTTTTTTCTGTTATGATCAGAGTATATATCTTCACACACATGTGCATGTAGTCACCATGTTATACTAAATCACCTCCTCCTCTCTCCAGGTGAGCAGTGGGACTTGTCTTCAGCTTCAGGTGGAACAGCTCTGACCTGTACGGTGATCAGACCTGGAGAGGAGAGACACCTGGTCCAACAAGGTCAGTGCTAAAACAGGTGCAAAAATTAAAGGCAGAAAGTGTGAGATTTGTCAGTTACGGTTCATTAATACTCTGGGATCAGTAAATGATTCTAGAGAATAGTCGAGTCTCATTCACAGGTGGTTGAATACCGACAGTTTTGGTTGGCAGAAGCCACGACAATGTCACTGTTGGGACACGAGTCTCTCTCCCTCTTTTTCTGTTTGTCTTTTAAAAAGGCAAACAATTCTGCAAACAATTGATGTTCAAGTAAAAGTAGTATTTTAAATGGATTTTACTAAGTGTTATATTTTTGGCAACTGGCCTTGTTTTTAGTTCAACATGTTAAATGGGTTTGATTTACTGAGAGGAAATATAAACAGTACGTCTTAAACACCTGCATTTATTTGATCTCATTTATATATAATATAAATGATGTAATCATATTTTAGTCAACATGTATATCTTCACTGTTTAGACACAACATTAAAACAACTGACTGGTGAAATGTTTTTGGATTAGAAGTTCTTGTCGTCTCATTCATGGTAGAGCTGCAGCAAACTGAGCTACAAACACCAGCAGAATGACTGGAGACATGTTGATTTCTGGTGGCCTGTGTAAGGTTTCTCTTGAGCTGTTGTTGGTTTGTCTACGTCCTTCTGAGTGTATAGACAATGTTGAGCAGGGCCTGGTGTTAATATTGGTGTTGTTATTCATGGTAGAAGTGCAGTGAATTGAGAGCTACAGCAGAACTGAGTGGAGACGTGTTGTTTTGGAGGCGTCGTGGTAAAGAGCTTTTGAGGGACAACAGTTCAGTAACAGTAATCCACCTGTTAGTGGTCTGCCAGGCTAACCTGGTGTTATAAATATAATTTACTGGTTAACTTGACCAGACTTCAACTATCTTCAATGGCAAATGCCCGAGTGCAGTCCATCGGAGCTGTAAGCAGTGTTTTCCATGAATGGCAGTAGTCAGGCCTTTGATCAGCTGCTGGTATTGGTAATAGCGTATCTTACGAGCCCTTGTGCGATCCCGCCAACTTACAGGTCCCTCATGTTCAGACACCTATGGTTGGTAGAAGCGTGCACAAAGTGTGCGTGTTTAGCTTGGGCTTCGGCCTGGCTAGGGACATGCTCAGGGCCACGGTAGAAGCTAGCCTGACGCCACTAAAGCGGCTTGGATCTCTGCCCTCATCTGTCCATGACGATTTCCCTCGCGAGTTCAGTGTGTATGGACGCGATGCCTTTGCTTGAAGATAATGTTGAACCTCTGTGGTAGAACTAAATTAAAACAACTGCAGGAATTCATTTTCCTTGCAACTGTGTGCGACAGCATCCTGCTTAATAACACCAAGCAGAGATCATTACAAAGCTGTTACAGGGCCCTCGGCCTCACTGCCCAGCAGACCACTAATAAGGATTTGATTGTGTTGTGGTGACATTTTTTGTTTGGAAGCAGCTGTTGTGGTGACATTTTTGTTTGGAAGCAGCTGTTGTGGTCATGTTCATGGTAGAAGTGCAGCGAACTGATAGTTACAAACAGGTTGAGCGGTTGTTAGTTTGTCTGCGGCCATCTGAGTGTATTGAAGGTTTGTTTTCAGTTAATGTACATCTCGACTCAAGCGTAACTGCATTCTGAGAGTGCTTGATAAGTTTTATGAAGCCTTTGGAGTTCCTGTCTTGCAAACTGATAAATGCAAACAGCTTAACCGGTTGTTAGTTTGTCTGCGTCCTTTTGAGTGTATTGAAGGTGTGTTTTCAGTTCAGGTGCATCTCCACTCGAGCACGTTAATGTGCATTCAGAGACTGCTTGATAAACCTTATGAGGCCTTGGAAGTTGTTGTTTTGCTGGAGAAACATTGTGGTATAAAGCTATTCAGGCTAACGCTGTTAGCTAAACAATGTTGAGAGGAGTAACTACGACAACCAGTTAACCACTGTAGAGTTGTAGGCACAAAAGTTCAGTAATAGCAGTCCAGTTCTCAGTGATCTGTTAGGCAAACATGGTTATCAGGCTTGTGTGAACCGACCTCAAAACCCACAGGATTCAAGGAGTGTTTTTACAGCTACTGGATATAATAAAATAATATATTTTGAAATAAAATGTAAAATACAAGTCTTCTCACTGTTAATAACTCGACTCTCTCTGAGTCCCGTTAATAGCTCACAAAGTGCGTTATTTGACGACCTGAGGATGAGAATCAAAAATCAGCTGTCTTTCTACAGAATTGCTTTATGAGTATGCTGACATCACCCAATTAATCATTTTATTGATAATTGTCCTCCATAATGCAGGACACTGGCTTGTCTCATGTTTCCTCTCTAAGGTCTCAACTTTCTGCTTTTAATGCTGATTAACTTAATCTATAATAATACATCATGTTTGATCAGCTAATATTTATTATATGACTCTGCAGAGTAACTAGTAACTAAAGCTGACAGACAAATGCAGTGAAAGTATGAATAATATAGATAAAAACTCAAAATATGAAAAGTATTCAACATGTATATCTACACTGCTCAGCCGAAACATTAAAACAACTGACAAGTGAAGTGAGCATTGATCATCTTGTTACAATCAAATGTTCTGCTGGGAAACTTTGACTTCTGTCATTTCTGTGGATTCTCTTTGACAAACACCAGCCACCCAAACACCGTTCAGACCAACTGCACCCCCTCATGGCAAAGAACCCAAGGTGTCAAACTGGCCTCCTCATCCTCCAGATCCCAATCCAGCTGAACATCTGTTGGATGCACCAGAACCAACTACCATCCATGTTGGGGCCCCCATGGATTGTTCTTGGCTCTGACTGCATCCAGTGGAAGCTCAGTTGGATTGAGATCTGGGGAATCTGGAGGTCAGGTTGACACCTTGAGCTCTTTCCCACGTTCCTGAGCAGTTTTTGCAGTGTTGCAAACCCCAGAGGAAAGTGTACAACAATGCAGTAATGATGCAGCAAACCCAGAAGGCAAACTGTACAACAGTACAACAGTGGAGACTCAAAACTCATCAAAAATAGACCCAGGTCTCTTTGTGGAGGACAACCAACTACCACAAAAACAACTCAACAAACAAACAAAACCTCTAATACATTAAAAACCTCCATAAACACACACAACCTCCATAAAACTATAAAAACCTCCACAAACACACAAAACCTCCTCAGATACACAAAACCTCCACAAACACACAAAACCTGTAAAAACAAATACACAAACCTCCAAAAACACACACAGACCCTTTAAAAATCAACGCAAAACCTCTTCAAATACACAAAACCTCCACAAACACACAAAACCTGTAAAAACAAATACACAAACCTCCAAAAACACACACAAACCCTTTAAAAATCAACACAAAACCTCCACAAACAAGCAAAACCTTTAAAAACATACAGAACCTGTAAAAACAAACATACAGAACCTGTAAAAACAAACACACAAAACCTATAAAAAATACACAAAACCTCTAAAAACAAACAAAACCTCTAAAAACAAACAAAACCTCTACAAACACGCACAATACCTCCAAACATAAACCCTCTAAAATCAATAAAAACCTCTAAAAACAAACACAAAACCTCTTCAAATACACAAAACCTCCACAAACAAGCAAAACCTTTAAAAACATACAGAACCTGTAAAAACAAACACACAAAACCTCTTAAAATACACAAAACCTCTTAAAATACACAAAACCTCTAAAAACTAACAAAACCTCTACCAACACACACAAAACCTCCAAACACAAACCCTCTAAAATCAATAAAAACTTCTAAAAACAAACACAAAATCTCTTCAAACACACAAAAACCCTAAAAACACATAAAACCTCTACCAACACACACAAAACCTCCAAAAACAATTATAAACAAACACACAACCTCCACAAAGAGACATCAAACTACCACTGCTCCTCTTTGTCTTCCTGCAGGTGATGGACGAGCGGTGAAGACGAACAAGACGAACCTGAAGCAGAATCTGAATCTGTCTGTCTTCTGTTGACAGCTCCTTCAGGTCGTGCAGTTGTGTGTTGACGACTGTTTCACCTGCTCACAGACAGTGAGCACTGTTGTCTTTACTGGCTATTTGCATAATAAACCCTTTTTTTTAATTACACCCTGTTGTGGTTTTAATCCTGCTCACCCCAAATTTTTAAAGGATATGTTGAGTGTTTTGATGGAGTCCAGTGTCTCTCCTCAGTGGCACTGTCAAAACTTTTGCTCTATCTGATATATCATTTTTTTTTTCTGCAGTGGAGATCAGGGCTTCCATTACCTTAATTATCTACAGTCCTGTTTTGGGAATTACTGATTTAGAACAGGGCCGATGTGTTGCTTGATAACATCTGAGCAGGTTAACCTCTCCCCATCTCTTATCACATTAATGAAGCTAACATGCTCATTATGCAGCCTCATTGCAGTCTGCACAGAATAATTTCTGTGTGTTTGTCTCAGTTCGGGTTTCATGTGGTTTTTTTAAGTCACTGCACTGACTCGCTGTGTGTCAGAAGATCACTGGTCTCTAAAGAACTAAATGTTCTCAGGACTGAACACATTTGGTTTACTTGTCCGGGGGGTTGGGAGGGTTATTTAAAATGTTTGTTCTGATACAGTTAGTTACTCTGAAAAGCAGTCTGTAACGTCATCAAGGTAAAACTGTCAGCTTATCTAAATCAGACCATAAAACATAACTGTTCACTGTGGCTTTCAAAAAAGTAAATTAATTTAATGTTAATCTGCATGTTTTTAATATGATCACAGCAAAGGAAAAGTGTGTGTGTGTGTGTGTGTGTGTGTGTGTGTGTGTGTGTGTGTGTGTGTGCGGCTTGTGGTTTTACTTATTATTAGTTCACAGGGCAGAGCTGCCACATCCAATGTAGCAGCGATATATGTCTCTGCTGCCGACCCCCACTAGGTGGAGCTCCTCCCCTTTTCTTGCTCAGTCTCACCTGCCACACCTTCATACCAGGAAGCATTGAACACTGTACAATTCCAACAGACTCTCACTACTCACACCACTTGCTGGCTCTTCTCCACAAGAGTCGGGCACTTAGACAAATGTACACTATTTAAAACACCCACAGTCCCCTGCTGCTCCCTCTGAGGTTTATTCCTTTTCCTTTTAAATACCTTGTGTTTCTTTTTCTGAATCAGTAGTCTAATTTAAAGTGTTGTATGATGCACAGGCTGTAAATCCCTCTGAGGATAATTCTTGTGGATACGAATAAAACGGTGATTAATGCTCAAACTACTCAACCAAAAAGCAAAACTACTTTTTTTCTGATAAAACAGGAAGCTCAGGAGTAAAACAAGCACCTCAGGGATGCTGTCTTGTATTTTATTGTGATGAGGAGTCTGAAATAAGATGCTTTCACACTTTGTTGCACAGATTGGTTGATGGATTTTGTTATCTTTTGGTCAGAGTTCCCCTGTTTTCAACATTTATGCTAAGCTAATCATCTCCTAACTATTTTCTATATTCATCTCTTAACTATTTTGTAAGTGCTGAATCGTTGGCTTGTTTCAGTTTCTTGAGTTTCAGTGATTCGAAACTTGGATGGTCTGTAGTTTCTTGAGGTTGTTAGCATTTTTAAAAGCTCTATAAAACGGTGCAACTACAACTGAATCTGAGCCAGCGCTGCAGTCTTTCATATGTGAGTCCCATCATGTCATTCTCATCTGCATCTCTTTAATTCATTACAAACTCCTGTTCAGCACTTTTGTTATCTGATGTACGCGTGTTTGAACTTTGCATGTTTGGACAAGAGAGACGTACAAATAAGAGCAGAGTGCTCAGATGAGGGTCTAAGTCGGCGTAGGGATATATTTCATCTGGGGGGGGAGTGATCCGGCTCTGCGAGGGCTAATCCTCGTAAATTAACCGACTTTGTCTCTTTACGAGCATCCCATTGATTATTCGATTGATTTAATTTGCTCTAAATCTTGCTGAGATTGATTTCAGGGCGGCAGCGAGCGCTCCAGTAGGAGTTTCTGTGTGTGAGTGTGTGTGTTTGATAAATTAATGAAACTTTTCTAAAAATCAGGACGAGACAAAAGCTTTTATTTTTCATTTAAAAAAAAAAACTGAATGCCACTTTGAAGAAACATTAGGAAAATATCTATATCTTTTACAAGCAAGAGTCTACATCCAGGAAGCTGGGCCGCGTATGATCGTTTGGTATCAAACAGTCCTTTGGTCGTCATTAAAGAAAGAAAAATCAACTTTAATAAACCAGTAAAATATCGATACTAAACTTCATTTATAAAGAGTCTTTCGTGGCCACATGTCAAAGGACTTTACAGTTTAATAAGGACAGAAACAATAATACAAACCATGTGGCAAGAGGAGCTGTCGTTAGTACGAAATAGATATTAGCTTTTTTTCCCTCATATCTCTACAGGCACTGTTGAACAGATTTGGCTGGTGCGCTGGACGACGGCCTAAAGGCAAAAAAAAAGGGGGGGATTAGGCGGAGGGAAATTGGTCTACATGCATTTCATAATCAAAACTTTTTATATGACACATATTCACTCAGCGGCATGTTGGACCCCTGCACCGAGCCTCATAAGCCTCTTAAAGGGAGAGAGCGACATGAAACAGCACCACACACACACACACACACACACACACACACACACACAAAAATAAAGTGCTCTGTATTAACTGTTATGTATTATGAACCATCACTTTCCGTAGTGGCATGAGATTGAAATTCAGGACGCAGTGTATTTTTAAAAGTTAAAAAGAGTGACACAAATAGCAGCTTGAGCTCCAATTTACGGACACAATTATAAATGATTCCCTCCAATCACAGAGGCTTTGGTTCATTTACATCTTTTTTCTTTTTTTTACCTGAGGATCATCTTTAGAGGTGGTGTAAACGCCTCGCAGTATCCAGCATGGTTCATATTAAAAAAAATAAATAGATGAGTTCCAAGAAAAACGATGACATCTTAACTTTTGGTTCAGCTACACACCAAAAAAAAAACATATAAAGTCGTCTCATTTTTAAATCTGCAGTATCTGTGTGTTCTCGACTCGTCTGACTGACTGACATGTCTGAACTGAACAGATGTCTCTTTTTATTCAATCAGGACCTCTCTTGCGGCAGCTCTGCTCTCCAGCCCTGGGATTTGTTAAAACATTACACAATTACAAAAATGATGACATGATAAGCGTACTGATGGTTGCCTCCCTGCAGCAGCCTCTGTCACTGTAAATTGGAAATGGACGCAGGGACTTCTGACGTCTCTGCTTCTTTTTCTCTCTTTGTCCTGCTGTGTATTTTTTTACTCATAACTCAGACATACTGTCAGGTAGAGTCTCTAGTCGTCAGGCCAGCAAACGTCATCAATCAAAAGTCCCTCGAGAGCCTCCACACGTCCAACCTCCTCCTCTCCAGCTCAGCCCTCATCTTTACACCAGCGCATAATCAAACTGTCCTCTGTCCAGTCCCTCCTTGTGGTCCGTCCACGACGATGAAGGCATGCTGCTGTAGGGGTCCAACAAGATCCGGACGCAGCGGACGAGGAGGAAGAGCAGCAGCAGCACGAGGAGGCCGACGAAGCAAAGGGCCGATCCCTGCTCGGGCTGCCCCGTCATGGGCTGCAGCACCGTCTGGCCCCTGGGGAACCCGGGCGGAGCAGGAGAGGAGACATCGTAGTCCACAACCCAGTAGTTTGAGTCGCTCATGTTGGAAACGAGGGGGAATAGTTCTGAAGGTTGTTTTACTGTGTGTGTCTTGTTTTGCTGTCAGAAAGCTAGGAGGGATGCAGGCTCATCTTTGTTATGGAGAGGAGAGATCACATAGTGGAGTCTGAACTCGATCCACGGGGCAAATAGTGAAAGTTTTCCTGTAAAAAATCAGTCGCGTAAATTAGTAAAGGTTTAATTGGGGTTAACTGGTTCATGTGTCCCTCTCGCTTTCTCTTAAGAGGAGCTAACGATACAAACGCTCGCGGTCACTACTTCAGTTCATTTGTCAATATGCTAAGTGTCATCCAAGAGCGGCCCTCCAGGGGCATTTATTGTGATTAGAAAGCGATGTGTAAATCTCAATCGAGTGGCCGAAGATGTTCCATAGATCAATCAAAGTGCTTGCAGGCTGTAAATGATCGGCGTTGTGATGCCTCAGAAGAACGTCTTCATATCGAATCGCTCAAGTGGTTCGGTTGATTTACTGCAAGACGCTTCTGTTTTTTTTTACATCTTCATCTCCAGGGAGGGATTCGGTCCTCAAGATCCCTAAGAGAAGAAACAAAAAGCAGACGAATGAACATATGAATGAGCAGGTTCTCCAGTGTGCAGAGGTGCTGATGTGAGGGGGAAGTCTTGATTGATTCGAGGGGTTCGGAGCTCGACGGGGGCGGTGGTGTCAAAGATTATGGATTTTGTACTGTTTCAGAGCCTGGAGGGAGGTATTCTCCGGGGGTGGGGCCCCTGTCGACACACACAGTTTCACTTAAAAAACAAACTACTTACAAACCCTGTCTGATCTTCTACACAAGGCAGAGGCTCATCCCATCGCCTGAGCTCAGGTACAGTGCAAGATAAATAAATCAGACACTGATGAGGGAGGAGAAAAATGTGGGGAAACCCTCAGAGAGTTGCTGCACTCTTGCACGGAAAACACTCTCCGTAGCCTCTTTAATGGGCTGTGGAGTGGAGAGACATTTCCTGCTGGAGGTGCACTTCCAAGTCAGCAGATTCTATTCCAGGAGGCTTCGTCACCCTCCTTTACCACCCCGCCGACCCTCGCGAAGACACGTTGATAGCCCCCCTCCCCTCCTCCCTGCCCTCCGGGGTGATGGGACTGAAAGGGCCGAGCGGAGGTTTTAATAGGAAAGACTTAGAAGACATAACGAAGGGAGAACGGCCTGCCTCGGAATCAATTATCAAATGGCCTGCGGTTGCATCAGGCCAGGCAGCTCAGGTTAGCTGAAGCAGATTCAACAGTCAGAGGCCCATGAAGTTTTACACAGCAGGACGACACGTTAGTCAGTCAGGGAGCAAAAAAAAACCACTTAGAAGAAGGTTGCTAACGAAGCTGGAGTCAAAGAAATGACGCAAGATGATCAGATAGTGCGTGAAAACAGTCCTGGAAGGAAATGATACAGGTTCTTGATTTTAAAAGTTAACTCAGATTAAAACCCTTCCTGGTGTTTAGCGAGTCACTGCAGCTCTACCTGACAGCTCACTTTATGCTACGTGTGCAGAATTTACAGTACGAGTGGAGGCTTTTATGTATCGCAAACTTGTCTAGTTCTTATTCATGAGCACACTCAGCAGATATGCGAGCCCATTGAAGATGTCCAGGGAAGTTCATAACGCTCTGCAGGTTACCCAAGGTCATAACGAGATATGCAAACGCCGGCGAGCAGAGGAGGAGGAGGAGGAGGAGGAGGAGGAGGGCGGTAAACCCTGCGGCACTGAGGTGCAAAAGCAAATACAGATTTTAAGGAATATGAAAAAGAGAGAGCTGCATCATCGTCACACCTCATAGATCCTCCTCCAGAGAGCAGCAGATACATCACACTGTGGTGCCCGACCACAGGTGGAAACAATGAAAACTGACTGTTAGTTGTGGACAAATCTGAAAGAATCGAGAATGGAATAGCATGAAAAGTAGATTCAGCCCCGCAGCAGCCACTCCGATGACCTCTGACGACATGCGGTGACATATGGCGCTCTTCGTGGCTGTAATACCTGTGACACCTCCCGTTTGTACCTGTGGATTATGACAGCGGCTTTAAAAATGTCAAGGACTTCTCCAGATAAGAAGGTGGAGACTGCGTTCTCTAAAATAAAGCCTGAACGGCACCAAATATCCACAGTTGAAGCTCTCTTGTCTTTTAACTTTTATGATTTTATGGCATCTAAATGATGATTCCAGTATATGTGACACTTTACTCTTCGACTGGAAAGCAACAAAGATTCATCTCCAGGAAGAATGAAAACAACAATGATCAGAGAAACAATGAAAAGACGGGCGGTTTACACCTTTATCCAGCGTCTCACAAGAGAAAGCAGTAAGAAAATGATGATTTTAATAATTTATGTCCAATTAAAGCTTAAACTACTACCTCTTTATTAAAAAAATGAAGGACAAAAGACACACTGATGAACTGGTGAGGCACCAGTTGTTAATCAGATCATTCCTGTATAGTAAAGATGCACTTTGTAATTTGGTGAAGACATTTTAATTAGAAGAGAAAGATCTTTTACCTCTTTTAGACATAAAGAGAACACAGTGTCTGTTTTCATCAGTGAATAAACAAACTAGGACGACACAGTTTTATATTGTTTTACTTTGTGTATTTGTGGCGGACCCTGCCACGTTTCCACGATTTTCTCAGAGAACAGCTTAATATTAACGTTTCTTAAAATTCTGAGTTTGAAATTCTACATTGCACCCCTTTAAGGGATAGATTAAATATATATACTTCCTTTAAAACATTGAATTTTGGCCAGTTTTCATTGTTCCAATATAATGTGAAGTGAAGTTACACAACAGAACAGAAGTTACAGCCTGCAGAGGACAACTTGTCTTTCATGAAGTTTCCCTCGGCCACGTCTGACACGACAGTCACAGCTCCAGCCTGAAGCTAATTCATGACATCAAAACAAAACAGAATACAAAAATCAGTGCTGTGTACTTACTTGTGTGACAGGTGATGCTGCTGCTGCTGCTGATGATGATGATGATGATGATGATTCAGCTCCAGGATCGTCTCTGGATGCACGCCGAGCTTCAGGTCTGATCTCTGGTCACGTCCTGCAGCACCTCCTCCTCTCCTCTCTTCTCTCCTTCTCCTCCGCTCTGTCAGGAGCTTTAAGTCCGCTCACTTTGAGGGGTCCGGCCCACCTCCCTCCCTCCCTTCCTCCCTTCCTCCCTCCCTTCCTCCCTCCCTCCCTCAGCTGCACACATAATCTCCTCGTCCGGATGAGTACAGCGCCCAGAGCCGTGTGTGGCTTTGACATTATGTAAGAAGAGAGGACACGGAGCGGCTCTTGTAGCCCTGCAGCCAATATGTCACTGACACAAGTGGGAGTGAGTAATTAGTGTCCCGTTTTATATTATGTTATATTCCCATGTTTTATTTTGTTTTGAGGATTCACTAATCACCCACCAGATTGTTGGAGTTTGTTTGAAACAGCATAAATCAAATGTTGACTCTTTCTTTTAATACCTCAGAAAGTTTCCTTGAAACAAATGAAAAACTGTTTATGAGAAATTCGACCCTGATGATACTGGATTCGATAAAAGCAAGAAAAAAGATCCAACGTTGACAAATCATTCAATATTCTTATAAAATCAGAATATATAGTCTGCATAAACATATATTTTGCAACGACAAAATGAAGCACTTAAAGCAACACTATGATGCTAATTTTCAGGTTCTTTATTTGCAGTTTTATTTTGGGTGTCTTTGTAAAACAGATTTACATACGTTAATTTTCGAAAAACATTTTTCTCAGATGCTTCATTGCTGCAACATCTCGGGTCATGCTGAGCAAAGTAGTGTGATCTAAAATAACCGTGCTACAGCTGTATGTCTGCTGACTGACAAGAGTGTATATGTTTTATAATAAACATATAAAAATATATATTTATATAAAGGCTTGACTCCAAACAGTTGTTGATTTTACGAGGAATTTCCTCCAAAAAAGTGCTTAATTTAAATAAAACTTACAAAAAATGTTATTGTTAAAAAGTTAAAAGTTAGAAAAAGTTAATGATGAAAAGCTCCCTGAAATAATACATTTAAAAAATTCCTTTTTCAGTTTGATAAAGTTTTGACAAAGACGTCATTACCGCAGGTTGCATAAGCTGACTTAGTTACATCTTATATCAGATGCCTCATATGTTTTGTTGACCTGCAGGAAACACATTATCAAGATGTGGAGCAAAACAGGTGATTCAGCCTGACTGCGCCTGTGGCTGGGCTCCAGACACTCGCTGTGAGAAGTAATTAATTGACACAATTAAAACGGTACAAACACCGGGACAGATTGCCATTCGTACACATCCGCATCTCCCTGTAGGTTTAATTAATAGTCAGTGGATTGTAACACTGCCCTGACGGGGCTCGTAATCAAATCACACTGAGCTGTGTTGCCGCAGGACGCCCACTGAGGTCCTAATTGATAAAAGTCTCCAACCTGTGAGCTCATGAAATTCAACATTTCCATCACTCTCCCTGTTGTCACAGATGGTGCGGCGGGAGGTCAAGCTGTGGCCCAGCGAGCAGACGTAGGTCACCTCTGCAGGGTACCTGGACCCAGAGACAGCAGGTGAATCTGGGTTACTGAAACCCAGAGACACATGAGGAATGATTGTGGGGCACAGATGAAACTTTACTGTTGACATCCTCATAACAAAACGACAGAGACTCCTGAAACATGTATCACCACTTGATGACAACAGAAACAACATGATGATGCACCAGACCTTTATTGCTGGTTGGGATTTGACAAGAAAACAACTTGTGTAAAGTGCAATATGTTAGAATTTTAGTTGAAAACATTCCAAGTGATGGATATTGTGTCGCAGGGATATCTACTAAAGTTAGCATGCTAACCAGCTAGCCCCAGCCCTTGAGGCGTAAACGCAGATATTTCTCTGGTGCTCTGAACTCCCAGTTTGGGCCGCTAGATGAACAGCTAACTGAGCTAACCACCCAACTGCAGCTAATGTTAGCAGCAGTTAGCGGTTCTCCTGGTGATATTCTGCCCCCTGTTTGTTTTTAGTGCGAACTTGACTCCCATATCGCTCCTTCAAGGTACAAACCCACCCATGTAACGTACATAAGTCAGGTTAAATTATGTGCAAACATAACTTATCTACTTTTAAGACATTAAAAAACATATATTGTCTTCCACTATGGTCACTCAGGTCAGTTATTTTGAGACATACTGTGTTGAAGTTTGCTGCTTCTCATCAAACCAAATTAATTCAGACTGAAACAAATAATCTAGGTTTCATGACATGTAAACTCCGTGTAAAAATCTGCTTGCATAATGGTCTGAATCTGCGAACACAACACTGAAAAGCTTTTCATTATGTAGGTTAGGGTTCAGCGTGGTGTGTCACCAGGAACACACTGTAATAACTGAAGAGGGAGAGAAAGGAAAGCACTGCACTGCCTCCCAGGTCTCCTCTGCTCCCAGGCTGTTGTGTTAATGCATCCATCCATCTCCATCCAATCACATACAATAAGCATGCTCACTGCTCAGGGGGAGGAACATGGACTCTTTCCACGAGGGTGCTCATACTAATGTGTATCCTGTGATTCAAATGTTTGACTGTTGTTGCGCTGCACAAAGAAATTAAACCACACGTGGAATCAGAGTTAATTCAGCTGCGGGAGCTGATGTTTGTTCACACGTCAGCGGGTTATAGTCAAGAGAAGCGAGTGGACTTTGGGGGAGCGGAGGAGGTTAGTTAGTATAAGGACGTCGCCGGTCATTCATCACAGCAGACAGCCGTGGGATGAGGTCTCCTATATATCGGCCGTGTGTGCGAATCTACAGGCACGCGTTATTTAAAGCCTGATCTATCATCCCTACACTACCAAATCTATAGGTTTATCAACCAGTGTCAATGGCCAGATCCATGGGCATCTATCAAAGCATGTCAGCTTTGAAATGAGAAAACAACGGACACACACACACACACACACGTGTAGAGTTTAATTGTCTCTTGTGAGCAGGAACATACACAGCGCATACAAAGCTGCTGACTGCGAGGAAGCCTGGACGGAGCAAGTCGTTAAACAGCACTCTTTATTCTGCAGACCGACATATTACTGGGTAAAAGTATAAAAAAAAAACTCATGAATTTAATCTTCTCGACTCAAAGGTGAAATATCGAATGTTGAGGTCAAGGACAGATGTAATTTGTAAATCTTAGTGGGACACTTCAAAATGCATGAACACCATGATGACGAAGAGAAAATCTGGAAATAAAAGGATCATTTTTCAAGCTTTTCCATTCTGAAGGATTTATCTTTATTCTGATCAAATGGAAAGAAAAATGATCGCATAAATTAACAGACAGATTTTATCCAGTGAACTTAAAGAGTATAAATGTTGGAGCATGTTTGTGCCTTGACTTGATTTATATAACAGGACGGTCAGTGGCATCAAGTGTGTAAATGCAGCTGAATCAGGTGCTGCTCAGCTCGAGGACAGCAAACTTTTTTCAGAAGAAATTTACAGACTTCAGTTGCGCAAAACACACTCACATTTTCGACATCAGAGTCGATAAGAGTAGATGAAGACGTGAGGTGAACAATCAGAGTCAACCTGGCTCAGGTGTGCAGTTGCCATGAGGTTGAAATGACAAAAAGGCACACATACAACAATCTCTCAAGAGTGATAAATATAAGAAACATTACAAATACAGTAATTCATCAACGCCAGAAGGCGAACACTGACCTCTGCTAGAGGTACAAGGATGAAAGTACGTCAGGAACAGAAATAGCCGTCTGTCGAGTGTGACAAATTAGAGGAAGTCTGACAAACTCGGTTCTTCATTAATGACACTCCGCTGTGTTCAGAGTGTGATACAGCAGTGATGTGACGATGTCACCACCTCCAGGAGAGCGTGAGAATTATTGTATCCTGCAAAAACCTTGATGTCGTGTCTGAGGATCTTATTGTTGGTCCAACATAAACAAAGCTAACAGGAACATCAAAACACGTATCTTCCCTGATAGAAGAGCTACCTCGACTTCTTAACTGATCACTTCCTCTGCCGAGAACTAAAATGATAAATAAATCTTTACACATCCACCTACTGGAATAAAACACCTCACTAAATCCTTCATTCACCACTGTGGTATGCATGTTGTTTTACATGTTGGTCTGGTTTACGTTGGTTGAAAAATAAGCTTTTTAAAGACTCACAGATCTGAACATAAGACTGCGAAATTAACAAAACACGGATGACGTTATTGCCCGACATTATGCAGAAACCAACCGCAGCTCTGCAGCATCTTTACAGTTCTCCTAGAGATTGTTTCAGCATCAAGTCACTGCTGGATCACACTCTGAACACAGCAGAGCTCTGTGGCATGAAAGAAGATCTGACTTTGTCATGCTTCCTAAAATTTGTCACACTCGACAGATGTTTTTGTTTCTTCAGTTTCATCCTTGGTCGGTGTTCTGTCGTCTTCTGATGTTTTACCTTCTGGCACTGATGAATTTCTCTACTTGTAATGTTTCTCATATTTATCACGCTTGAGAGATTCTTGTATTTGACAAAAGTTAAAAACAAAAAAAACTACAAAGTTGAAATGCGGCGTCTAGCACGTGGATAATGACGAGGGCGACTCCCACCCTTTGATTCATTGTCCAATAGATTTGAAGCGACGTTCAACCAGCTATTTAATGACAACTGCACACGTGATCTATGCCGACTTTATTCTGCAAGTTGACTGCATCATGTCTTTGTCCACTCTGACAAGATAACGTTCAAACAGTTTAACATTTCTATTCTGCCTCTTATCCATTTTGTGCTTTTCCTTTTGGTTGATTCAGCACCGCTCTGCTTTTTATTTGACTATACGACCAAAGTTTTTTCTTGCACTCTTCACATGAGAAAGATAACTAGTGTGAACCCACTACTGCTGTCTGCTGACCTGTATTGTTGTGCGTGCTGCAGTTTGTTTAATGCTTATTACAGCTGCTGTTATCTGTCTTAGACTCCACCTAAATCCCTTTGAGCACAGCAGAGGCAGCACTAACATGTACTTTTACGTAGTGTGGCTGAACTGAAACATAAACAGCATCACAGCCATTGGATTAAAGCCAGATGTTAAAAAAAAGTGTGTCAAAAGTATCTGAGCCGCTGCCCACATTAGATTTGTTTATTGAATTAACACTCTATCAAAATGTGGGGAAAATATGCAGTGCAGTCCTACATGAAGTGGGAAAGTGATTCTCGCCAACTCTGGGGAAGACACAGCAGTGTTGCAACACTTAGCGTCTTGGCAACCTTGATTTCTAATGATGAAGCTGCATTTTGTATTCAAAGAGGATGTTTTAAATGGAGAACAGCTCCTGAAGTGTCCCAATATGGAAAGCGTTCGTCCTCTGGGTCACAAGAATGGCAGCTACTGCTTCAGTTGTTCGCCTCTTCATTTGAATCAGGTGTGTATGACTTGTGTAGAAAATCAGAATTAAACCGAACTCAGATGAGGACATGATCTAATCTCTACGAGAAGTCTGGACTGAGTCTTAGATTTTACAATCATCGTGTTCAATCTCCAGCAGCACGTGAACAGAGACCCACATGGACACACAGAATAAATGTTAAATACAGCCAACACGACAGTCTGGTAATTCACTCATTCATTCAAGTCTTCATCTTCAGCACTGTCCTGCTGAGAAGCAACAAATATAAAAGTCAAACCAAACGTGTTTGTACAGCTGAACAACGTGCAACATGAGATGGCAAATGTTCCTGGAAACAATAGAGCTGCCATGGTGACACATTGGAAGTGGTCCCATCCGAGCTTACAACATTTAATATATTTACAACGAGGTTAAGAGCTGTGGATGCAATAGATTTCTTCTTATTGAGGGTGTTCACACTGTACAGAGACTGGAGGCCCCGATGCACCGCGACCTGACAAAACAGGCTGCAGTTCATACACTCTTCTCAGGTTGTGATATACTGGGCTCTCTGAGCTACAGCACATATATGAACATATGAACCCTCCATACACATATCATATTATATATGGTTTAAACTTCATCGTACTTGTTGTACACTAGGGATCGACTGATACAATGTTTTTAGGGCAGATACAGATAATCAATATCTTAAATAACTACTGATGGAAAGTAAAAACGCACAATTGCTGTTCTTTGAATCTTCCCGTGTTCTGCTTCGTTATACTTCCACTGCACCACATTTATTTGATAACTTTAGTTAGTAGATACTTTGCAGATTCAGATTATTCAGTCTTGACATGTAACCAATCAGACTGTTGTGGCTGGAATGCTGAGTGGGTGACTACAGACAAAAGTAGCTCATTTTCTAAATTTTGTCTGTTGGAAACAGGACAAGAACAAACAAAAAAATGGAAAAAACAAACAAACAAAAATTTCTGATCTGACAGTCAGCCAAGCTGATGATCGGTCGATCCCTGTTGTATTTGTTAGAATTTGTCTCATGTGAAAGCCAGCAGGAACCATGTAGAAACCACATCAGAATTTTGTCTCAAACACAATCTGAGGTGGCTTTGAATCAAATTGGTGGACTGCCCCTTTTAACCGTCCCACTGAGATATATTGGTTGCTGCGACAGGCTCCATCCCACTGCCCAAATTTGAATTTTCTATTTACGTCACTTCACAAAGTCAGTGTTTAGCTTCAAACCCAGTTATAGTCTTGTGACCAAGGGTTAAAAATCACAGTCCCGTTGTCCATTTTCTCTCCACTGATGTTGTCTTCTTATCTCGGGTGTAGCCACCAGGCCAGTATGGACCGTACCATTGGATGAAACAAAGGGGGGGAAACGGCACAGGCTCGGTGAAAAAGTTGGCTCCATCCTGTTCAAATGAATGTAAATGTTCTATATTTACACTCCACCTTGAGGCACGAACGACACACACATATCGGTGGAAGCACAGTTTCCTATTGATATATTATATGTTGGTATTTTGTCTCTATGTTGATGCACATTTTTACACCAAATATGAGTGTGTGAGGTTGCAGTCTCTGGCGTAACACAGGAGCAAGGACGCACTCTGCCTTCAAATGTTGATGGTATGTATAAGTGAATCAGCACGTGCATGTGTTCCGGCCACATCTTCGTATCTCCTGCCCGTCTTCACAGTTAGTGCATCCTGTATCGACCTTTTACACCTGCATCCCCCCTCCTCCTCCTCCTCCTCGTCCTAGAGGGCCTGCTCAGTGCTGGAGGCGGAGATGTCCAGGAGTCTCCAGGCTGCGTTGGGGTTGAGCTCCTCCTGGTCACGACACAACGCCCACACATACATCATCCTCATGACCTTCCCCTGTTGAGGAGGGGGAGAGGAGCAGAGGGTCAGCCACAGAGAGACAGTGTGGAGAAGGGTGGATGGTTTTCCTAGGCTTATCTTCAATTTTCAGAACTACAGCATCTTTCTGATTTGGCTTGTGATGAGGATTGAGTGATGCAACCTGCTAGACAGACTAAATGCAACATATTAATATTCATCTTGTGATTAACACTTATATTCAAAGTAATACAGACAGATGGGAAAGTGACATTTGTTGCAGAGTGCTGATCTAATTTTCAGTTGTTTACTTCCTTGAGATGACTCCGTTTATATTAGATTCCCTACGATCATGAGTTTACTGACCGGATCTCCTTCCACAATGTCTCCTTTGGGGCTACGGATCACCATGACGACCTGTGCCTGGAAGGTGATGATCAGTACCGGGCCCTGGTCCATCATCTTCCCCATCGCCAGCTGCAATGTACAGACAAATGAAATGAGAAGAACACGCATAACAAGAGTTACTGCAGCTTTCTACAGAAACTTTATTAAAAAGGCCAGGAAACAATAAGTGATATCTGCTCTCTTGCATGTAAATATATCTAAACATCATTATGAGGGAAAAGGCTGAACAGAGAGAAGGTATAAGTGAGGAAAAATGCAAACACAGTGCGTATAACACGAAGTGTGATGTGTGGTGTGAATCACTTACATCTATGTTATCAATGTCCAGGACTTTGGACTGGAAGAGGAGTCCCAGAGCTCTGGCCTGCTGGATGGGGTGAGCCAGCTGACTGTACGTCTGCAACAGAAAACACACACTGGTCACGACACATGATAACATATGCCAGGCGACAGTTAAGCATTTTACCTAAAGCTGTACACAAGAACATTGAAAAACAGACACAGAAAGCACTACACCAGGTCTCCTGGCAGCATTTATCCTCAGTAATTATGTTTTGAGATGTTTAGGGACTTGGGGAGATGAAACACAAAGACTTGATTAAATATCAAACTGCAGCATTGAACTTACGGCCTCATAGCACCAGTCTTTTAATACGTCCAGCTCTCCACGGATCATCGCCTGCAGGAGGGACAGAGACACTGTTACTGATGATTGACTACAACAGAGGGATATTTCAGGCTGACAGCTGAAACACTACATTTGACTTTTTCTGTGTATAATTTATTTACGCTTCAGTCACTGTTTTACCAGACAGTTGCATGTTAAGGTATTGTAGCCTAAATATCAACAGGGGCCTCTTTTGGTCAGTTGTAACCCTCAACATTTATTTGTGCTGGGGGAAATCTCAAGACAGGTGGTGTCAGCTGAAGTTGATTTGAAATGTGTAGATCACAGGTTCTTAAGTTACAAACGGGAGATTTAGAACCAGCTTAACCAAAGTTTTTTATACTCAGCATCTTTTATGAATCGACTGTAAGTACGAGAATATAAATGAGGCCCCAGTTCTTCATTTCATTAAACAACAAGCCATCCCTTTTTCAAAATGATATGCTTGATATGTTCTGTAACTTGGAGGACACAACACACTGAGTGTTTCCTGCCATCAGTCATTTGAATGATGTTTTTTGCTGCTGAAATTGCTTTAAATTCTGACAGCTGCAGCCTGGCTTTTATTGGCTCCAACAGGAGAAGTCACAAATTAATTTACCATTTCTGGTCTGGGGTAAAAGTTCAAATTTTTAATTCAATAAGTCTTTACTTAGCTCAATGCTTGTGGGTGTTCCACTAAAGAGGCTGAGAGAAGCAGCCAGAGGAGTCTGTTTACCTCCAGTATGTTCGGGATGATGTCTTTCTCACACTGCTTGAGAAAGGAGTCTTTGTCAAAGGTGGGGTCCGCCTTCACGATCTCCGTCAGCACCTCGGACATTTCTGTCTTTGAGAAGAGACCGCCTGGGGAAAAAAAAAAAAACATTAACATCAACCATCAGATCTCACTCAGTACCATGAATGCAGCATTATCAAATGTAAAGCTTTATATCTTGTGATGGAGCATTACTGTACCTAAGAAGTCAGTGACTCTGTCCGTCACCACTCTGGACGCTCTGATGACGGCGTTGTCACTTTCATCATATTTCATCTTCATCTCAAAGAACCCTGAAGGAAACAACAGGACGGAAACTGATGAGGATCGATTGTCTGACATCAAATGTGAATGATTTCTGTCATTACGGGGGATAAAATGTGCAGCAGTGGCTGCACAAAGGCACCTGAGCTGTACTAGTTTATTGTGCAAGCTACTGGACAGAGTCTGGCGCCACCTGCTGCCTTTAAAGGAAACTACATATGTGCATACTCCAGGTGACTTGTGATATAACACTAATTCCACAGCACCTGAGCTAATAAATCCAGGGGATTTTCTTACTGTTGAAAACTACGTTATTGTCCTTGAAGTCCTTCCACTGCTGGAACCACTTTGAATCCTTGTGGAGCACGACACCCATATCCTCTCTGCAACAGGAAACACAAGAAAGAGAATCACTTCCACCGTTAGTGCACTTACAGATTAACAGGTCAAACACTGTCCAAAAGAAGATATGTGTTGACAGGAAGTGGAGTTTTAGATCCAACCATCACTCACTCATTGGCCTCGAACACTCGGGAGTCGGTGTCAGCTGATTTGGAGGAGAAATCGCTTCTCTTCCTCAGCTGAGAGGGAGCTCTGTAAGGCCCTGCGTCACCGACATCTATCTCCTTCTTCATGGTCTCCACGCTCTACAGAGATAACATGTATTACTCCTCCAGAAACGCTCTCGTTTCAGAGTGAAATCTTTGAAACTTGTGGATGTTATGTTGTCTCTCCTGACCTGAGAGATGGCCTTGAATGCACCCGTTCGGCCCAGTTTTTCTCCACCTTTGGTGACGGACTCGGCGGAGTGCATGGCCGTCCTCGCTGCGCCCTCCACACCTTCCTTGATCTTCTTCCCGATGTCGGTACGACTCACCTCCTCGAGACCCTGTGGTCAACATGCCAACACAACACAGTCAGAACAAAATCGACAGATTTATAGAGAAGGAAAATAATTGAAAGTTGCAGCCCAGAATGACCTTTTGAGATAATTGAGAAAACGGTATAATCAGTCAGAGAAGTCCAACAGTTTTCCTATAGGTGGATCTGCACCCACAGCACAGGAGCGTGAGGAAGTGGTGACATCTTACCTCCTTCACAGTTTCTGACAGAGAGCCAAAGGTCTTCTTAAACACCTCTGAAGTCTTCACTGTCTCAGCCTCTATAGTTTTCTACAGGAGGAAATAAAAAAACAAGTGATGCAGATAAATTACACTTACATTTCATGACTCATAGAGATTCTGTTAATAGTAAAATCACAGATGCTACGAACTCAATAGCGTTCTTACAAATTTCTTGCGGGCCTGTTGGAGAGCGTCAGACTCCTCGAGCCTCTTGGCCTCCTCTCTGAACTTTTTTATGTTGTCTTTCATCTCCTGGTTCTTGGTGAACTCCTGACGCAGGTTGTCCACAAACTCTCCCAGGAAACCTTTACGTCCTGATGCATATCGCACCTAATGAGGCAGAAAGAAAGCAAGACAGACGAATGAGTAGAGTGAGCATATTATTCACATCCTGCTTCATCTGTGGCATTAAAGTCACACAAACAGCTGATTGTTTTCTATGATATAATCCACAATGAGTACGTGTAATTAAAGGTGAGCAGTCCAGTGTGTACCTGCACGGCTGCAGCTGGGCTCCCATGTAACCTGTAGGGATCTCCTCTCCACGATGAGGAGACCAGCGGCCGGGAGCAGAGGGCTAAGGCACGTCTGCCAACCAGCTGTAATGAAAAGTCAGGGTAAATACAAAACATCAACTCTGCCAACACTGCAGTGGATAAAGAATGAGTGACAGGTGGTTAATGGGATACTAATGAGTCAGGCCCCATCAGTAGTGAGCGGGGATGAAAAAGGAAGGAGGCAGGAAAAACAGCAGCAGTGTTTTTACTTAAAAGAACCCAATTTCCAATTTGTTTTTTTGGTCTTTTACAGGAAAATTTGCATCTAGTCTTCCTGGCTAAAAATCTTCAGCAGATTATATGTAACATTTGTGACAGCACACACAGATGGATGACATTAAAAGCAATGTCAAGTAAAGGTAAATCAGTAAGGTGTGGTCCAACACAGTCGCTGAGAACAGCTTCAATGCTCCTTGTTATAGATGCAGATTATAGATATTACCTCACTTAGTGTTTCGACTGATACTGTTGTAGAGCACTGTCTCATATATTTGTCCAAAAATCACATTAAAGTGTTTAACTGGGTCGAGATCTAACCATTCAGAGACTATTTTCATTGAAGGAGACAACCCACCAACAGCATAACAGAGCCCTCACTGTCGTTTTAGTCACTGCCATTTGATTCACTTGTTACTAAAGCTGCAGTCATCTGCGTCCCTTTGAAAGTCACTTTAATGTTTTCCTCTTCCCCGCTTGACGCGCAAGTTATTCAAAAGGGGCCAGCTGACAGGATAATTGCTTATTTCATATGGTACACATCTAAAAGCATTCTCAATATTCAGACGTTCTGTTCATTTGTCAGCCGTCTGCATCTCAATAGAGGATTTAACTACGAGCGATGACATTTGTGTGACTGTACTCCTGTGTGCAGTCAGCTGCTGCACCAGGTTCTGTGACCCCCAAAGCAGGAAGTTCACCTGTAATGCCACTAACGTTTCTGACGTACATACATACATTATTTTGGGAGTGTAACGTAAAATGGTGCACATAGGGTTGTTGTGGAAATGGTCACAAATTCTGATAGAAGTGACAGAACAAGTAGTTCATCCTCAGAGTGATTTACAGTCACTGACAATCACACATTCAAACTTTGAGACTCCATCTGACAGCTAATGTTTGTTTAAGAGCTAAACATCATGGCTAACAATGATTAACTGTGATAGCTTAATTCCCAGTCAGGTCACCGAATCTGATTTAACACCGCCATGATTAAACAAACGGTTATACCACCATCATCTTTAAGGACCATGTTACAACTGCCTGTGTTTTATAACAGCCGGTCACTGACGCGACGAGTCAGTGCCAGTTTACACATGTCAGTCTAAAAGGCTCAACTTTCACCCAAATGTTCGCAGTTTTTAAAGCCCCCCAAAACACAAGGACCGTCCTACCTACGAGTCTAAAACGAAATGTGAACGTTAGACGCTGACATGTAGGAGAGAACATGGTGAACCCTGCCGTCAGCCCGCTGCAACAAGGCCTTCTCTAACGGACGTCTCGCGCTCCTCGCTGAGCAAAAAAAAAACAATACAGAATCCAAACAACGTAACCGGAAGCTAGGGAACGACTAACAAAGCCGTGCGTTACTACTCCCTTAATCAAATTATCTGCTGGAAACTCAGGAGCTGCAGTGAAGGACAATGTATGGTCGTCTCACCTCGTAGCACCGACACACGGAGGCTGCCATCTTGATCTTGAAATGCGCGGAGCAGCACGTGCATCCTTGGCGCAGCAGCTGACCTTCCGCTCGGCCAATAGGAGGAGAGGTGAGGGGCTTGGGGCGGGGCCAGCTGTCAGTGTGTGTGTGTGTGTGTAACTGGAAGGCAGGGATGTCGACGGTCTGGCCCCGCCCATATCCAAAACCCAAACGGTGCTTCTTTCATGACAGTAGGAATTTCGGAAGCTTGTGTGTGTTCTATGACACCTGCTGCATTTACGACACTCGCTAACTGATGGACGTATGTCGTCGTAATTTTCAGTTTCAACGTACATAAATGTTGTCATCTACGAAACTGAAAGGAAAATCTATGATTAGATCAACAAAAAAAGATAAATGTATTTACATTTTGTAATTTACATGACATACGTCATTATTTGCCTCTCTACTTTCGTCATTTGGCATCTTCGTGGTATGAAATGGCAACAATAAGCGAGCTGAATTAAACTTTTGGGAGCACATTTCCCACAGCATTCAAAGATATTATACAGTTATACATTATACAGTATCTGATTGTATGAGGGAATTGTAGGCAAACCAATAAAAACTACTTTATAGAAGTATTTGATTTTAAAATGGTGATTTTCACACTTCTACAAAAGAATATCTTTCAGCTGAATCTCCATCAAAAAGCTGTAGTTTATACTGTGAATATATGGTTTACAAATCTTGTTTGTAACCTAAAACCAATGTCTGTATTATAGATGCAATATATGTTACCACTACGGTCTGTAAGATTCTTTATTAGGCAGGGTTGTGGAAATGAAGGACATATAAACGTAATTATTACACTCACTATCTCCCCTATAAGCTCAGCTCATGTGAATAACATTTGTAGTCCTACAATAACCTTTTCGTCTTCAAATGGACATCATGTTTTATTTTCTGGTTGCATACATGTACACAGAGCACTTCCACTTAGCCCTTAAGTGAGCAAACCACAAGGAACACCTTTTTTACGGTATTTCAGTTGATTAAAGCTAAAGCTAAAAACAAAAAGAAAAAACAATATCATTAAATACCACAGGGTGCTTTATTTCAGTCAGTACCTGCAGAAGAACTGGATAAATAGTTATGAGAATGGGACAAATATATAATTTATACACACGTTTACCCACTTTTCTTTCTGCATACAAACAAATAAACAAACAATACAATAACCATTATAATCCCCTTGTGTGAATTTTAAAGCCCTTATTTTTTTTTCTCTCCACATTAAAAGAAAAAACCTCTTCTATAGTTTTACACCGAGAATTAATATAGACAAACTTTTGAGTGTTGTGCAAACCTACAATTTAGATTAAGTTTCTCCACCAAATCATAATGTTTGAATATTGCCCTGTAGAGAATATACACTATTTAAAAATCCACATGATGAGTGTATTTAAGTGTTTATAACTTTAAAGTAATGCTCATCACCGAGGCCCTGCCCTTGTTGTTGTCTCCATCCAGAGTTGCCCGGCTGTCACTGGGCTCCAGCTTGGCTGCTCTCTGCCGGCATGCCGAGCCAGGAGCGCCCCCGTGCGGCAGCTATGTGCGGCGCAGGGGCTCCTCCCCTCCCTCTGCAGAGTTGGGAGCTCTCCCCTTCTGCGGCCAGCTCGCCTTGACAGCCAAAACTGGCGCAGAGTCTCAGCGCAGACCTTTTCCCATATTTTTCTGGCATATAAAACGACAATCCGGACCCGAACTCTTCGCACATCCTCTTCCGGACCCAAGCGTTGGAGCGGCCTCGTCTAGAATGGGGAACCGAGACGATGAATACGATTTCTTGTTCAAAGGTAAAGAGAGAGAGAGAAAAATGAGAGGAAAAAAAATGACTGCATTCCTCTTTTTTTACACAGGCTCTCACCGACGAAGCTGTGATGTATTCAAATGCCTGTAAATGTTCTGTGGTGCGGTTCTGGCTCGGGTGTCGGTGCCGGATGATGGTCGCCTGCTGTTATTACAACAGAATGCTGTCATTGTGACACCACAGCGCCTGCAGCTATATTTATTAGGTGGAGGATGCAACACCCCATCCGTGCTCTAACCTTTTTTCTATTAAACTTTCATCAACTCACACAGCTGCGGGATTTTTTTTTTTTCTCCTTTTTTTGTCGTTTGGTTTGCGAAACACTTTCTCACTCTGTCACTGAATGACATTTGGTTTGTTTGTGTGCTCATCACCTCCCTGAGGTTCGATCAGAGGCCTGTTAGCCTTTCTGCTGATCAATGAGCTCCATCCTCACATGATTGTTTCTGAGGCAGCATTAGAATCTGCATGTGTGTGTGTGTGTGTGTGTGTGTGTGTGTGTGTTTGTATTATCATGACGATCTGGATGAGTGTGTGTGTGTGTGTGTGTGTGTGTGTGTGTGTGTGTGTGTGTGTGTGTGTGTGTGATGTGGAGATGGAAGGGGGTAGGCACCAGAACTCAGGTCCGGGTTTTATCTTCAGGGGAGCCTCAGTCTGATCCAGAATGACTTCCTTTGATCGTGCTATCAGCTCCTGTGGCACATTAACATCCCGGGCCTGCAGGAGCCAAAAGAGCCATTTAGCTGTAACAAAGTATCCTCTGTGGGATGAATGGGGCATCTGCCGGAGGCTCTCTCTCTCTCTCTCCCCCACCTCTCTGTCTCCCTCTCTCTGCCCGAGCCATCGTCTGTGCACCCGGCCGAAACAGGAAGGGCAAGGCGGCCTGAAACTGTCGATTCAGGTTTTGATGAAGCCCTGTTATCAGCTTCCTGCAGCCCCGGACCGGAGCGATGTCGGCACGCAGGGACAAAGTTCGGCTCGATTTCCTTTTTTTGTCTGTGTGTGTGAGAGAGAAAACAAAAGGGCTCCACCTCTGCTGCTGCTGCTGCTGCTGCTGCTGCTGTGATGGAGGCTGCAGCCACCTCAGCCCGGTCCGGTCCTGACCGCATGGATCACTTCCCCCCCTCTGATGTTCTCACTGAGCTCAGGCCTGCTCGGGATCGATCCGCGTTGACTCACTTTACACTGAGCATGATGCACTTTTAGACTCCTTTTAGATTTCACATTCACGCAGAAGAAGGCACTAGAAACTTTGTGGCAGAAGAGAAAAAGTTTTTTTTAAAGGAGACATGTCATGCTCACTTATAGGCTCATCATTTTATTTTAGGGTTAGTATCAGAAAATTTGATTTAAATGATGCTTTTTTAGGGGGTGTTTGCATTTCCTTTATCGTGTTATGTTGCATTTATGTGCATGTAAAAGATCTGTGAGGTGAAAAAGACCAAAGTCCACGTCAAAGGGCGTCACTCTCTCCCACACCGCCTGACATCAACGCCATTACATCAATCTATATATTTATGTACGTATTATAAAATATAAACACTCCGGTCAGTCTGCAGAGAAGACGTCATTTATTCAGTTGAGTTTATTCTGCTTGGAGGAAAAATTTAAAAAGTTACGAACAACCTTCTGTTGTCACTGTATAATTTAGATTCTGCCATCACATCTTTATTTAGTGGATAACTGACAGCAGGGTGATAAAAACCAAATGTCAGATCTCCTCATAGTCCCTTCAGTGTAAACTTTAAAAGTCTCCTTCACTTTGAAAATGTCATGAAATTAATTACCTCAGAATATCCAAGTAAAGTAGGCGATTAAATTTAAGTTGTACAAGCTGAAAATGGTAAAAACTTACTAGAATTTGTAATTTTGAGGTCATCAATTTCCTCAATTTAGCAGTAGCATGTTTGATTTTGCTGGTTCTGTCGCTCGTCCTCGCTGTCAGTGATTCTCTACTGTGACAGCAACTATAATAAAAGTTGTTCATTTGGTTAGAAAACAGACCACAGATCAGTGTAGCACATTGTTCAGTGTCAAACACACAAATTATCAGAGGATTCATCACATATTTTGTTCAGAATCTGTTGAAACAACGCTTTAAAATGAAGCCATTCAAGTGTTGTTGTTGCTGTTGTTGTGAAACTATTTGAAATGGAACTTAATTTAAGAGGAGGGGAAAAAAAGGCAGATTCTTATTTGTTAAAGGGCGAGGCCGCTTTATTGCACCGTACAGTTTATACAATGGGGCGATTCAAAATGCTTTACAGACTCAGTGAAAAGTGCAAAAAGTGAACACAAAAGACAAAAGAAAAAAGACAAAAGACTAAACTTGTGCAGTTCACATCCGGTGAAATAGATTAAAAACAGGACAGACGCGGTTCAAAGGCTTTTCAGTGTCATTACGTGGTATTATATTCTAAAATAGGAGCGTTTATGGCGTCAGAGTCGGATCATGTCTAATGTCATCTGGGAAGGTGTTATGTAATTTGCTGCGCTGCTACTTTACGGCAGAAATATGCATTTTCCACATCCCATAAATCAAACCGGAACGCGAAGCCCCCGAAGTGTTCTGCTGAAGCCAACATTTAGAGGCTCTGTTTTATGCCATATCAACACTTCTCGGATCTATTAATATATAAAGCCTATCCTCTACCTCACCCGTCACACACACTGTATACAAAACACACTTGTCTCATCTTTTCCATCCCCTCCCGCCGTCTCTCTCCGTCTCTTTTTCCTCCACAGTTGTGTTAATTGGGGACTCGGGCGTCGGGAAGAGCAACCTGCTCTCTCGATTCACGCGGAATGAGTTCAACCTAGAGAGTAAGAGCACCATCGGGGTGGAGTTCGCCACGCGCAGCATCCAGGTGGACGGCAAGACGATAAAGGCTCAGATCTGGGACACGGCGGGACAGGAGCGCTACAGAGCCATCACCTCGGCGTGAGTCCACCGCCGACACTGAGTCCCCTCGAAGCAGAGCGCTTAGATCAGGGACAGTTCTGGATATGAGCCACAACATGACGTTAAAGAGGTCGATGGTACTTTCTGATCAATGATTAGTCAGGATTACAACCACAACAAGTCATTGATTGGTTGTCAACAACTGAATTAGGCACCAACTGTTTTGATATTCAATTAATTTGAAGGGGGGGAAAAAAGTTTTAATTCTGATTCCAGCTTCGTAAATGTGAATATTTTCTGGTTCGTTTTCTCCTCTGTGACAGTAAACTGAATATATTTGGTGTTGTGGACAAAACGAGACATTTGGGGACGTTAGCTTGGGTTTCAGATTGATGTTTTTCACCTTTATTTACATTTTGAAGACCAAACTACTCGATCATTTGAGATAACTGCTCAACAAAATCAGAGATAGTGTGATTGATCTTCATGAGTTCACCCAAAAAGTCATTTATTTACTCTTTTCTACATTTCTGGAGCTTCGCAGCAAAACAGCGTTACAGCATTCTCATGAAACATAAAACAAAGGAAGTTGGTGGGGACTTGTTTTCAAAACTGAAAATAAAAAAACACAAAATGGCGTCGCACAGCTAGTGTGGCGTAATTAAGATGTCAGGAGGGATCCCTTATTGATTTGAAACATGTTATTTACACCCTCAACGCGCGACGAGCTTGTGCATCTTAAGTAAAGATCAAAAAGGTGCAAATAATGTCTTTTCAAAACAATTTAGGATGATGGGGCCTCCCGAGACTTGACGAGTGATGTGGAGTCATTTTTATGTGATCATTTTCAATTGTTTCATAACTTTTTAGAACAAGTGTCCATCTACTTAAATGTTTAGGAGAATGCTGCAATCTGAAATGTTCTGCGGACTACAAAACTTCCCCCGACTCCATCAGCATTCAGGGGATTAGATAATGGCTAGTGAACTTTCATTTTTGGGGGGAACTATTCCTTTAAACACAGAACCTCCAGTCAGCCATCAGTGTTCTAGATACATAAGAGCATCTGATAAATGTCAGACATGTTCAGTGTAAATCCAGAGAACATGTAGGATTCAGAAGGCAAACACAGACTTTGACCTTTATAACTCACATATAATTGTATTAAAGACATTTAAGAACGTCTCATAACAGCTTGAAACATGTATATTGGTTGAATAAGACACCAGGAAACTAGTCGCTTACATAACATGACCTCAAACACAGTTCAGTACAGTAGACAGCATGCAGATTGAAGTAACTCCTGTAAGACAGCAGACATTCTGTCACTTCCTGAACACACTCGGTCTTTTCTTCCTGTCACAGATATTACAGAGGAGCGGTGGGGGCGCTTTTAGTTTATGACATAGCCAAACACCTGACTTATGAGAACGTGGAGCGCTGGCTGAAGGAGCTGAGGGACCACGCCGACAACAACATCGTCATCATGCTGGTTGGCAACAAGAGCGACCTGCGCCACCTCAGGGCCGTGCCCACAGACGAGGCCCGGGCCTTCGCAGGTACCGCAGCTCACAGTCAGACACGAGAGGAGATGTTTTCATTTCATATTTACTGCAATCTGTCCTGCCAGTTGCCCTGAGCTGCTGCAGCAAGACAGCTTCTGTTGCCGTTAAAGACATGTTCTCTTTTCTTCCCCACCTAGAGAAGAACAATCTGTCATTCATAGAAACTTCAGCCTTGGACTCAACAAACGTTGAGGAAGCCTTCAAGAATATCCTAACAGGTATGCTGGTGAACAGAGGAGCGACGGCAGAGCTACGCTGTTGATATTTTACTTAAATAATAAGAGACTAAAGTACGGATAGGGTGCTCAAACTTGTTTTACCTTGGAGGTCAATGGGCCAAAAGCAAGAAGCTGTTATAATGTATTCTTAGAGGGCAAAATGGCGTCTACAGAAGCCCACAAGACAAAAAATGTGAGATCCATTTTGTAAATATGATATGCCTTTTTTTGTTTCCTGGGTTTGTGACTTAAAACCTTGTGAAGAAAAAACAGTTTGTCAGGATGATCTAAGCTCCTTAATTTTTGTGTGAAGTGTCCTTTAATTGAATGGCATCTTACACAAAATGTCACCATGCCCAACATGTTCAGATTATGAATAAATAACTAACAATAATTGAGGATCCTGAATATTTAAAGAGCATTTTTTTCACCTCAGAAATGCAGAAGCAGCATTTCAGGTTATTATTCTTATTCTGACAGATCGAATCTGATGGTGGCCAGTTTTGGTCCACGTGCCCGACTTTGGGCAGCGTGCACTAAACCTGTGTGTGTGTGTGGAAGTCTTAAATAAACCCAGCAGCTGAAATTCACAGAGAGAAATTACTGATACAACTGCACGAAAATGTTAATGTCCGGGAACTAAACTTGTGTAACTTCCTCTTAGTTATTTTTGTGTAACTGAATATCTCACCTCCGGGTTCAGAGCATCATTTTGGGTGTTTCTCTGACAAGTGAGGACCGCGAACCCTCAAGGTGTCATTTCAGTGTCGTTACGAAGGTGATCCTGTCAGCTCGACTAGAGGGTTAAAAGGCTGATCTGTCTCTTCTCCGATCTTCCCAACAACAGAAATCTACCGCATCGTCTCGCAGAAACAGATCGCCGAGCGGTCCGCCCACGACGAGTCCCCGGGAAACAACGTGGTGGACATCAGCGTGCCACCCACCACGGACGGCCAGAGGGGGAGCAAACTGCAGTGCTGTCAGAACCTGTAACCCATGGCAAAACCTCCCTCCTCACCTGGGTCGATTATTAATTGAAATCCACAGTGTCGGTGTGCTTCCATCCTGCCTGGGGTGCAATATTGTCTGAAATCTGCACTTTTTAGATCCGTGGAGTCAGTTCCCCTCATGCCACAAACGATCAATCCCAGAAAGAGGTGTTATGAATTGATTTCAAGTTGTAATCAGACCCAGGTACGATCTGCTACATCCCAGTGCAAAAACAGGACTGATGGTGCCGCGGAAGTAGCTGCCACAGTTACCCATGATAGTGTAGCAGTCAGAATTAGCTTTGCCTGAGACCTTGTCAGCCTAGACATCTCCCTGTTAGACAGTTAAGGCCACGTGACGGACGATCCGGGGGTTTGAATCTCGCCTGTTTCAGTCGTGCCAGCAGTCCTGTTTTTGGGCTTTTTTCCTCCTCGTTCAATCATCATCTCAAAAGTGGTCGTGACGCTGCTGATGCTTATTTCATTTTGTGTAAAATATATTCTTTTTTTGTTTTGTTTTGATTTTGATAGCTTGTCTGCTCACATACATTATATTAATGCCATGAAATTAAATTTTACAATATTACAGTGCCCGTGTCCTCCTTTTAACGCACACACCGACTGACACACTTTACCTGCATGTGATACGAACCGCTTTGCAACGCGGCTGTTTCTGGTCAAGGTGGAGCGGATTTTATCTTATCCTGGAAGGTTCAGTGGTTCCTCTGACCTCTGGGTCAAGGCCCTGCAAAAGGGTCACAAGATAACTTATATAGAGGAAAAAGTTGCTCTACATTTTTTATGTACTTGTGTCCAACTGTGTTTAGACAAGTGAACTCTGCTTTGGTTGTAAAATATTGGGACAATTTTCTCTCTATTGGTCTTCATCATAGAAGCTCGACGGGAAAACCATTCTTTGGTGGAACTGGTAACAAATCATTTTTAACATGCAGCTACTGGTAACTTTAATTATCGATGAATCTGATGATTATCACATTTTGTCAGAGCCCATGTTGATGACCAAATGACTTCTTTTGTGTAAGCGACAGTCCAAAACCCAAAATCAGTGCTGTAAATAAATACCTCAAAGTCAAACATGAGTAAAAGTAAAGATATCGTGTGGTATTACTTTGGAAAAATTTAAATCAGTACCTATATGAATGTTACTTAAAGACTTTTATTTACGTAATCATCTTCAGGTCATCTTAATCTGAAAAGTAACTATTGTTGTAGTGGAACAGAAGTACAAAACTGAAGAATGTGTCTATTTCAAAATAAAATACCTTAAGTAAAGATCTTGCATAAATGTATCGATACTATACGCTGATCCAAACATTTACACAACAAAGATGCTGAAGTCTCAGGTCACGACCTCGGCATTGATCATAAGATTATATTTCCAAAGACCACGCGAAGATCGTTAGAAGCTGAGACACCAGAAAAGAGCAGACGAGTCACAGTCCACGTTGATTTAGTACAGGAGTCCCTCGTGTTTTATTGCACAATAACCCAACTTTCCAGGGGGATGCAGCAGGAAGACTACAATAACACAAAATACTTTTGTTGAGCGTATGCTGCATACATTGATTGACATCTCAGAACACGTTTCTCTTTTTGCACCTTTACAGAGTACCAGCCTGCTCTGATACGTCTCTGTGTTTGTCACGTAGGACGAACGTCTGTAATCTCAGAACACTTCTGGTTTCTCCTCTAGTTAAAACTGCATCTCTTGTGATGTGGGGCGTTAACTACTGGTCGTTACTAGGTAGCTCAATTAATGAATGGTGCATTTACAAGTGGAGCTAATGCACTTTTTTTTTTTTTTAATGACAATAGTAGAGACGTCATCCAATTAGAATGTAAACACTTTTCCACACCTTAAATACTATTTCCCTTACGTTTCCTGCACTGCCGTCTCACGGCTGCAGGTAGTGTTATCTCATATAATACAGTCTTCACTGACCCCGTGACGAGTGTGATAAATACGTGATGCCTTAGCTGTCGTCTAAACGGTCAAAGGATTTGATTTTCCACTGTTCAGACAGCAATGATAAAGCTTTACCAAGAAACTTCAGATTCAGGTTATAGACAAGACCGTTGGCACGAGCGACCGTCACCTTTAAACCGGTCGAGAATGAAAACTCACAGACTTTGTCAATCATGGTTTTTAGATTATTCTCCTCTGCCGGGCTACTGGCTGCCCATTGCTCAAAAACAGCTAAATACATTGTGAAGGGGCATGAGGGAATTATAGGTAGTGAATATGTTTTATATTATACTGTAGTAGCATGCTGAATCACTTATATCCTGCTACATTAGCTTGTGTCTTAGTATTTCATAAGTTTGTGTCACCGACACACAGTTGGGCTGGTTCGTCCATCGTCCATGTGTCCATGTCGTTCACATCCCAGCACCGCCTGTCTGTCTGTCCAGTGACAACTTTGTGTTTCGACATCAACTAGGACTCCGGAATGAGTTCTTCCCAAAACCACTTTCTGTGGTTGGCCAACACCGTAGTAGTTTACATCAAGTGCTTCGATAAAAGAAAACAGAGGGAGAAAGTAGCTCTCTCCTCTCAGAATGGTCCATATGAAGTGCAAAAGTTCATTAATATGATTAATCTTGTTTGTTTTTTTTGTTGTTTTTTTCCCCAGAGAGTGCTTCAGTAGGCTTTATTTTAAATATTCCTCTTGGCACCACTCTGCACTCATACGATGGTCTCATCAGTCATTTTCTTGGTCGACTTGGTCGGCACAGAACGCTGGGTGGTGTGCGCCCCTTTCATGTCGGGCATGAGCAGGCGCACTTTCTGATTGGTCCTCCTCCACTCCGAGTACAACTGACAGTGATACCGAAATGACACCTGAGATTGGAGGGAGGGAGGGAGAGAGTGGGACAGGGGGGCGAGACAAGAGAGAAAAGACAGACATGAATACAGCTGAAAGCCAGATATCTGAGACAGAGTAGTACAGATACACGACTGGGATGATGTGCTGACCGAAGCTGCTGCAGGACGGGCGCTCGAGAGCCGCGTGCAAAAAGGGCTAATCTCTCACTGTTAGTCATATCTAATGTTACTTTTGCTGAAGATTAAAGGATTAGGTTTCTGAAGAAGGTTTCAGATTAACAATACATCCTATTTTTAAATAATATGATCCAGTTAAGGAAAAGCAGCTTAGTTTTACTTCAGAGTCAAATCCAGCTTAACTTCCCCATTTTCTCAGAGTTATGCATGAACCATCTGGACGACTTCTAAACTAATGACCGCTCTGTGCAAAACATCAGGGACTTTACATTTGACCCTAGGAAAAAAAAAAAAAAAAAATCCACTTTGCGTTGTTGCCCAACTGTCTACTATCGTTTGTCGTAACCGGTGACCGTCAAAATCACGTGAGCAGGTAATTACAGGAGCAGCCACTGGAAGAGTTAAACGCTGCGAGGTGAAACTCAGGTTCCACGACTAGCAGGCAGTTTTCCTTTGATTTATAACAGTGAACTTTATTTATATAGCACAATTCATGCATAAAACACAACGCAAAGTGCTTAACATGAAAGCAGATAATCATAACATTTTATGTGAGAGCAGCATCTCCACTCCAGCTCCCTCACGTCATTAAAACTCAGACGCAGTCTCCGAGCCGCTCTGGGAATCGTCTCAGACAAATTAATGTGAAATCGATGTGGAGAGCATTAAAAATAACCAAAATGACTTTCCCCCTGATCTGATGGTTGGTTAGATGGCACCCAGTGGACTTCTTTAGCAAGTTTTGTTATTAAGCTTTTTGGGAGTTTATCATTAATTCTCTGAACGAGTTTTTACAACTTTTTACAGACGGATATAATTATGGGCCAAAATGACCTGAAATGGCTCAGTTTGCTTTTTAGTTTTCTTTCGCGACCACCTGTTGGGATGTTTCATGGATGCAGTACCTGTTTGTTCAAGTGCCACTGTAGAAATGGCAGCGACATGTAGTCGTTTCTACAATAATCAACCACAGAACATAAATCTGAAGGCTTGGTTGTCTTTCTATTTTCTCTGTGCCAACTCATATTTGTGTCTCCAAATCTATGTGGGCCACCGAGACATTAAAACCAACTTGTGGATGTGAAGATGCCAGAGAGGAAAACATTGACTCCGTGCCAGCACATTAACAGCGGTATGTAAACATGTTTTATCGACTGCGGGAGAACAATCTAAGTAACATATATTTACCAGTGTCCAGAGGATGTAGATGGTGAAGAGGGCGATGGTGAGGGCGATGAGGCCGACGGCTTCGAGTCGGCTCTTCAGCTGCAGGTGGTCCTGGGCGCCTCTCAGACACAGCCAGCCGGAGATGGCCGCCAGGGGCGTGATGAGAAGGAAACAGGCCATGTCGCACAGCAGCGTGCGCTTCTCACTGCGAGGGCCGGGGTCCTTCAGCCACTGAGGACGAGCAACGCGAGAGGCTGTTTGTCTCAACGAAAACTTGTTTTCTACAGTGTCGCCTTATACAGTGTTAATCAGACTGATTCAGGTACTGAAGGTACCTTATAACTCTTCATGTAGAATAGTCTGCAGATGCACTATGTCACATTGATTAAGACAGTATTGCATTTTTAATTAAGATCAGCTATACCACTTATTGAATGTAATTTAGTGTTTTGTGCTGTAGTAAAGTTTCTCTATTATTCTAGTCTTTTTTCAGACACATGCGATTATTCATTCTCTTTTGGTTTCTTAATATATCTATATTTATTCTGTCCTTGTCCTTATTTCGACCAAATTTTGCCACTTAAGAGAAATAAAAACAGACTTTCCTGATAAATTATCATTATTGCTACTGAAACTAGTCTGATGAATGGAAAGCTCTTATAACAAGGTCAGGCAACCATAACAGGCAAATCACCTCACATCCCAAAGATGCTCCCTCTTGGCTCACACTCTACGTGGCTAAAAAAATTATCTCACCAACATTTACAACATCAGCCCAAGGCCAAAAGTGAAAAGGAAGAATCAAGTATCTATTTGTGAGATACGCGATGCCTGCTCATTTTCACATCTTTTCATTCATCCTCGCACTAAACAGCCTCTAACCTGTGTGAGTGGTTGTGGTCGTCGTTCAATAGTGAATTCTGTGTGACACAGTTCACAGTAGCTGGTGTTGGAGGAGGACAGCCACTTCTCCAAGCAGCTCTTGTGCACTTTCCCCAGCGTACCAGTGCAGTCGCAGGGGGAGAGCAGCGTCTCCCCTCCGGCTCCCTCATGACAGATCCGACACATGCCCACATCGCTGTGGAGCAGAGTGGAGAAGACGTCAATGTGATGAGTCACCAAAGAACAATGTAATTGTAGTATGTTCGACGGGGCCCCACACGAGTTCCTCCCTCTCTTACCTCTGCAAGCTCACCGCTTTGACAACGGTGGAGAGTGGGCGGCCATCTTTAGCCGTAACCTTGGCAATATACTGGGCCTGCGCGGTAGAGTCGGACTCCTCCGAATCCTTGGAGGCATCGGATTCGGCGTTCCCGGAGTAATCACAGAGGGAGCCAGGTAGGTGGCAGCAGCCCGATGAAGACATGGCTCAGCTGAGGCCGACAGTGACTAAGATGATGGCGGAGGCGACTTCAGATGGAGGTCCGATCCACAACCTGATGGCCTACACCTCTCCTACTCTGTCCACCTACAGAGCAACGCCTGGTGGATTGTGACCAGGAGACAAAGAAGAGGCAATCTGAAATGACTGAGTGAACAAAATGAATAAATACAGCATGATGTTATCATTGCAAGCCCGTCATATGATTCTTTATTGGTCTAACGAGGCAAAAAAAAAAACAAATTAACATCTGAGCCTTAGCTGGAAAGATTGATTCCTGAAAATAGACAAGAAAAACAATCTTGAAAATGTCTCAAAGCAGGGCATAAAACACGCAACAACACAAAAAATCCCCCATTTACCAAATAGTACGAAGCCATGTTTTGAGACCAAGTTATGCTTGAGCTGCACAGAAAACTGTTATCATCAAGATGTCACGAATACTAAAAAATTCCAAATATGTCCTGCTCCTGAGGCATGAGTTAAAACAAAAGCACATGACGCCCAGGACTATGAAACTGGTGTGACGGTGGCACCAAAAAGAGAAGTTGACTTATGTTTAAAAAAGGTGCACAATGTAGTGTTCAGTAATCTTTTAATCAGAAGGAAAAAAGTCTTCACTGATTGATATTCGTGCGTAAACAAACCAAATAAACAAACTCCCATCGCTCTCATGACAACAACATGTCACGCTGTCCCAGCTTGTTTACATTTGACTGCCCTGCCACATGTTTAGCGTCAAACATGGTACTGAGAACAGCTTGTTTATTCAGTCATGTGTGAGTTTGTATCATCACCTTAGCAGTATTATAAATATTACCATTTCTGAGTTTCTGAATTGCTTTTCCAAAACTAATCAGTGCATCTTTAAGTGCTGAATACCAAGTAGACATGAAAAAACTAACGTTACCAGTAAATCAGGGTTATGTGGGCTTCACCAAAATGTGTTGACAAACTAATTCAAATTTCAGCTCATGATTGTGCCTCGAAAAATAAAATGTTTTAAGTTAAAATTCAGCGTCAAGCTTTGCGGAATATAGAGGGTTCAACGACCTGTAACCTGCCCTCCAGACTCACCTGTGTACTGCTGTCTTTAACAGCTATGTACGATAATAACACACAGGTATGGAGGCACGTTACATTGTATTTAAAGCAGGCAAAAAGATGGAAACAATGAAAGGAAATAAACTAGAGTCCTGTCACTGCGATTTAAATGTGGAGGCTTGTTACTGTTATCAACATATTTAGACGCCGAGAGAATATAAAACCTGGAGCTGTCAGACCAGAAATCAAACATTAACAATCACTGTGTCACAGCTAATGTCGGCCGATGTGTAGATGGATGATTGATAGTGTCATTAAATGTACAACCGCCAACAAAAGGCACAACGCAGCTCAGCGCAGGGAAGCCGAGTGAGGCAGGCGGACGGCGGTCAGACAACACGCTGATGTGTGCTGTTACTGTGAAGAAAACATGTCAGACGAGGTGGGAAAAATAAAAACAGACGTTTGCGTAAATTTGTACTCACCCCCGACGGCCTCCCTTTTCTCGCTCTGGCCTTGGCCTTGGCCCTGCGTTAACCAGACACGGGCTAGCTGAGCTAACCTGGCAGCCCTAGCTACAAACTATGACATTGACATCTAACCAACAGCTGACGATACGAGGGGATACGAACGACGACCGCATGCGCTCAGTCCTCTCCATGGCGTGTAGAGTATCTCCTCCCCGGGGTGATTCTGTGTGGAACGGTGGGGAAGAAATGGCTGCTTCTTGCCAGGATTACCAGACACGGCTAACGTTGCTAACAGGCTAGCAAACGGGCAAGCCTACCTCAGCATCCCTCAGCTGTGCGCTGGTCATGTGACAACGCCGCTGCCTTCAGGCTCGCTGCTCGGTGTTGTAATTATGGAAACTTTACACACATTACCGTTAACACAGTGACACACGGGACACGTCGTGTACGCCTGTAAGTGTAAGAACTACTGGTAATTGTCTGCTTCGTAACGTGCTGTCAGTTACGCCAGTACACTGCTGAAGTCCATTTAAAACGAACGATGAAAGTAATGCGTGTAATTTATTAGTTTGTTCAGTTATTTTATTCAAACATCGGTCAGTCCAAGAGGATAATGTAACCTGAAAACAAAGCAGCCATTAATATTCTACCTGCCCCGTGTACATTTACATTAATTCCCAATGTTTTGATGTATGTGATGTCAAAACAGCGCTTCAATCCGTCACATCTTCAATAAACGAGGACACATGAACGCAGCGCACGTTACAAACAATACCGACAAAACGTGTGCTGGTCCCGGTCAGGAGATGCTGCGGCTCAAGTGTTTAATCTGTTTTTCCTGTCTATATAGGTTTGATTTCAACTAGGACACGAAACATTATCCTCTATGGAGAAAACATCTGGAGTAAGTTATATCGTAATTATACCGCTGGGTGGCAGCATTTAATCAAACCTGTCAGGGTGTTGCAGAGGGGGAACCGATGGGACAGCTGTTCCTCAAGTGGGCTCAGGGCACATTGAGGGGTGAGACACAGAGGTTTACAGGGTTCTTGGAAAAAAAGAGAATAATTTCAGTCGCAAGCAATAAAACAAGGATAAAATACAACGATAACAGCTTATCAATTCAATAAATAGAAGTAATTTCTGTTTATCATTTCTTTTATGCTACTTCATTATTCCACTCCACTACATTTCATTACATTACATTCATCTGTATTAAGATTTTGTAAACTTATAAACAGCATTTAAAGTATCATGCATTCAAGTATAGAATGTGAACTCAATAGAATTACCTCAACTAACTGTATTAAAATGCTGCTCATTTGTTATATTTAGGGTCAGATCAGATGTTTTTGTCCAAATTGTCTTACAGTAATTCATACATTCATACACCGATGGCAATGGCTGCCATGCAAGGTGCCAACCAGCACATCAGGAGCAGTTTGGGGGTTCAGGATCTTGCCCAAGGACACTTCAACATGCAGATTAGGGGAATCAAACCAGCGACCTGTTCATAACATAAATCATAGCAATTAGAAATGACTCCACTTAAGTATGCTGCATGTCTGCACTAGTATCAAACATACTTTCTTGTGCCATATGAATAGGACTGATGATCAGATATAAGAATCCTCAAAGAGTTCCTTCTTCATGTGTTTAATGGGATTGGGGGGAAAAAAAGTACAAAAAGTCAGATCGATGACTTTGCTCTTTTTATCATCAGCCAATAAAAAGGAAACTCAATGACATTAATGCCTGCAAAAGCAAATATTTTGAAAAGTCCTCATGGCCAAGATTTTTAATCCAGCGCTCAGAGAGTGTCTAATTCTATTTTTGGTCAGTATGTCATCATGCCTTCACTCTGCCACTCATGTAGGAGAATAATTTGTCGCTAGATCTGCAAAATAATATGGACTGTGAGCAAACGTCAGGTATTAAGATGTACCCCCTCATGAATTCTGAAAAATTTCTGGATCGATCGACCTCAAAGAATAACAATAAATTTTTAACCATTAGTTAAACAATATCTATTTTTGAACCCAAACACTGATAATCATGTGGGCCACTCGTGGTCAGTGTGATCTGAGTATGCTACTGAAAACGGACACACACACACACACACACACACACACACACACACACACACACACACACGCGCGCGCGCGCGCCTCAGAGCGTGTTTCTCATTAGTTGTCCCACCGGTCTGTTTGGTTAAAGTCCAACACGGGTCATGAGACACTACCTCTGTGCATGTCTGGTATCATGAGACGTGTGTTAGTGGACTTTAACACTGACACACACACAGATGTGTACGCAGTTCATTTACACATCACACATGTTGCATGTTTTAAGCAGTTAACCACTACTTGAAAATATTAAGAACATACATAATGTGGTATTTCTGAAATTTTTTGCAGAAATATTTTGGGGTCATTTGTGTGTTTGTGTTCATGGATCCATCACTGAGGTCATGAAGGAGTTTCTGAGGCTGGTAGAGTTTGAGATAGTTTGGATGACGTGGCTGAGATTCAACAGATTGTGCGAATACATTCACAATGGTAGTCACCATTGTTCAACTCATGACTGACGTATTGTCAGTGTGTCATGATTCCAGCCTGCTGCTGCAGACGGCATGAGACTTTCCTTATCACTATGCCCGAGTTTGACCTGACTCAGCTTCTAGACAAGCCTGCTTCATCTCTTTAATTGTGTAAAAGTTCAGTTATTATATAGGAGCGCATTATATCACCTGCTGCACCTGCACGTTGGCCTTTGTCACATATGCAGGGTTAAAATTAGACACAAACTATTAATTTAAAGTAATAATTTTTCTACAGTAGTAAAGTTTAACATGGGAGTCTGTTAGAAGTTGTGAACTGTGCCGTGTGAAGAATACACACACACACAACAGTAATATACATGCATGCAATATATTTCCACATAATGTATCTGCAGTCCCACTGTGAGAAATAAAGAGAGAGTGAGACAGAGCGACTGAAACAGAGACAGACAGATGTCAGCAGGCAGACTGCAGAACTTATTCACAGCGTTTGGCTTTCAATAACAGTATAATTGGTTTGCTGCAGTTCCATCTCGTGATCCTTTCAACTGTCAGCAGGAGTCCTCATGGGCACCTGTGGAAGACCATAACTCAGTTTTGTCTCATTTTCCATCGCCCTCCTGTCTCTGTGAGGACACCAACGTGACCTTGCTGCCTTTCTCACGCTACAGAGTTATATTCACTGCCCAACTGTCCATTCAGGAAGCACGTTTGAGCATTTATTCCATAACCTTGATAATAAGCGTCATTTTCCTTTTCTAGTTTAATTTTTGGCAGCACTAGTTGGATATTTGCTTGCACCAGTTAAGGAAAAGCTCTTACTAATCGCTCTTTTTCAGCCACTTTTCCATAATAAGGTCCTTTTGTCAGCATTTAGTCTAGTTACTCAACTCCATTCAATGTGAGATCCTGGACAAATGTTGTCACCTTCAGCAGCCTTGGCAGGCCTCGGGATCAATAATTGTTGGGAAATAAATACTATAAATAACTTTGGCAGTTCCATTTTAATCACTGTTGACCAATCAAAGCTGAACTGCAATACCACAGAATTTCACCTAGGACTATTCTGAGTATCAGCCTGTGTTGACATGTCCAACGGAATGTTTATTTCTAATGTTTTGGACTTTCACCTGGTACTGACCGTATTGATTTAAATATACAAATAGTCCAAAAACTACAAAACAACAATGTGAAATTGATCTGGTCATTTTAAATCAAAACTGATTACAGTAGATGTAAAAAATATTGAACAACTTAAAAAAACAAGATGGCTGGTCCTACAAAATGACTATTGAGGCACAGATTTTGAATATGTATATATGACAAATATATGTTTTATTCATTACAAGAAAAAAGAAAGATGGAGATGTGTAGTGATCTAAAGAAAACAAAACAAAGAAATACAATACACACTTCAAATAAAAGCATCAAATATTCATTCAATCACAAACCCTTTCATTTAATTTAGGATGTGTGTTGTGTAATAGGTGGAGATGAAGGGGATCCTTCAGCATCCGTCTGTAACTCTAAGTCATGTGACTTACATAACCTCTCTAATGCAGGAGATGACATTATTGGTTTTCGCTTTACAAATGTGAACAGTGACACTACGCACATGACTCCAACTTGTCATACTGCGCTCCCAATTACAAACTATGTGGACTCCTTCAACTACATTATTGAATCAGCAGCTAACTATTCTGAGTGCAGTCAGCTGACTATGTGGCAGCTTTCAGAAATAAAAAAAAAACCTACAATTTTTGTTAAAGCATCCTGCGCGATCTACTGTAAAACTGCAAGTAGTCTGTCTAATACTTGAAGAGGGATCTGCCTTGTTTTTCCAAACATTGCTTTTACTCATATGTTCTGGTTAGAAATTGAGCATTCTGTTTTATATACAAAAAAAAATATTAATTCAAAAAGTTATTTACATAAAAACAATTTGTGTGGTCTCTCCATTGCTGGTGAACGCAAGTACAGTAGTCAGGAATGGGGTTTGTTTGGCTCTATATTCAGCTCCAAGTAGCCAGCAAAGGTTCAGGGTTTAAACACGTGGACGTGAATGAAACTGTCATGGTTTAATCATCACTACAAAACGCATAGCAACTGGGCTGGAATAAGCCAGGTTCAGCTATAAAAAGCAAAAGGTGTGCCTTTACAAGCTAAGTCTGCTATGAATCAAATCGTGCATTGCCCCAAGAAAGAGCCAATCAGTGGGCTGTAGATTCTAATGTTTATCCGGACTATCTTTGGGTTAACGAGTTCACATTCATACAGACATTTTCAGTGATATCAGTAACTATGCCACAGCACTGTAAAATTCCAAGAGGAGATAATCAACAGATAATAACAGATATTGAGACAGAGTCATTAAAAACGGTATCATTATTGTGTAGATGTGTAGGACTGGCCAGGTTAACCTGAATTAATTTTGTTAAGGAAAAAATGCTCAGTGTCTTGAGTTTTGAAGAAATGCAGATTTACTTCAAAACTCTATATATATTCATGTTATTATTCGGATTTGTTTTCAGTACATCGGGAAAAGATCATGAAGCTTCATGTTCCCTGCCAACTATCAAAGTGCACATAATAGCCCAACTATAACTTGAGCGTAATGTTAACACTATCACTTGAATATAAACTGAACGGAATCCAAGAATCCAGTTAAAAAATGTATATTTATCTGTTATCTGTTTTCAATAATGAAGCTAAACCTTATTGCAATTAGATTTGCTTCGGTTTGTTTACATGCTGATGGCTTCAGTCAGAATAGAGGTCAATGTTGAAACGTGACCATGACTTTCTTCGGTTAATTCGTAGGCAGTCATGGTTTTATTTACAGTGTTTGTATGTGTGTGTGAGCTTGTGAGGTAGCTCAGCAGCAGTAAAATTTTAATGACACCTCATTTTCGCCTTCTCAGATGGCAAAAGTCAGCAAAATGGTCACATTTAACGCTGAGCCATCGACCAATTTCTACTGAAGCAGATGAAGAGTTTGGTCACTTTTAGCTGGCAGATTACACATGGCACTATCTTGCATATCGCAATACCAGGTCATGTTGTGTGCAAGTGTTCCTGCTCCTAGATAAATTTAGAGCTAAAAGGAATACCAGATTGTGTGGCCAGTGATTGGGGAGATCAGTATCAGAGGATGGTTTTGAAAATAATAATATGGTAGAGTAAATAGGCAAAGAATAGATGTGAGTTTCTGAATATCTTCACCCTGACAGGAGTTTTACAGCAACCTTGTTTGCAGGAACCTGAAAGACCATTAACCTGTTTACAGAAGTTCCAAAACGCATAGAAAAAGCTTTAAGAGATACCCATGCATGTGTATACATCAAATAATCTAAAGTGTCTGTATTTGACAACCAGCTTAAGATTCAACAATCAGCTTGTTTACAAAGAACAACCAACAAATACTGCAGGGCATTAGATACTGTGATATATTAAAAGTAAACAAAGCATCTGGGATTTGAAAATCCTGCTGCTCATTGGCAGGCAAGATGGCTGCATACACCTGGAATTAAACTTAAAATGCATGTGTTGTGTTTCTTTCTTTGATTTTGATTCATCTCAATGAGAAATCACAAACCGGGTGACTCATCCTATTTAAACATGGCTGTCTGTGCACGATAACATATAAAGGCTTTATGGCAGCTTGCACCTAAACACGCAGCTCTGATTCATTCAGTGCTGTGTGCATGTGAACAGTGCATGATCAGGGCGGGGGTGCCGTGACGTCACGCCGCAGGATGACCAATGGCGGCGTCCGTAATCCAGCCTATGATTGTACAGTAAATACTATGAGTTCCGCCCCCTTCCCCTCGCGCTGCAGCGATGAAAGCAGAGGGATAAACCCGAGACACACCAGTGGATGTGCCATAAAACTGTATATTAGAGCTGAGATATCCTTCTGTCGGGAGTTTGCCTTTGTCGGGCTCGCAGCTCTCTGGTGGTCTAGCCGAAGATAAGAACCAAATCTGTTGTGAGAGCGAGACCTGAGCAACACACATCGAAGGAGGGGAGAGGGGGCGGGTGTTCTCGGCGGCCCACTGCAGTCTGAATCACCGGAGTCTCGGCTCACCACCGGCTCATCATCGACGCCGTTCGCCCCGTCTACGTGAGCATCCTCTTGGAGGAAGAAAGCAACGGGACCCAAGTCCGTGTTTGACCCCCCTGCCGCAGCCCCGAAGTGCGCTGCTAGGCAGAGCATACTAAATAATGAGCCAAAGGGACACACTGGTTCACCTGTTCGCAGGAGGGTAAGTCAGACAACAAGTTTATTTTATATAATGTGTTTATTTCATTTGAACCGCACAGATATGTTAGCCGTCGTCTGGTTTATCCAGCTAGCTAACAAGGGCCGTTTTCTACGCACTCAGCGCGTGCACGTGCAACTAACGTTACCCCTGGCAGCTGTGGGCACGTCAGTCACGTATGCGTACAAACTTCCTGTCATCACTTCAAAATATTTCCATATGTGCTGTAAAAAAAAAACCCAGAACTGTAGGATAGAGAGCAGCAATATGCTCGGATGTATATTCGTGGATAATATTAGCATCTCAGTACTGCACAGCTTTTTAAAAATCGTTTTAAGCCTGTAAATATCAACTTCTTCTGTTCAAGTACGCTTTTATTTTGAAGGCAGTTTCAGAGTATTTCCGGGCTCGTTGCTCCTCTCGCTAGCTTGAGGATCTTCTTCAACTGCAGCAGCAGAGTCAATCATATTCTCCAGTGATGTAGCATTTTAGGAACCTTAGGGGCTTGTTAGATCAATGTCATTGACAGGTCTGTTTATTTGTAGTCAACAGTGTAATTAAATTTGTGAATTTATTTTCTTTATTGACGTTAATACGTTATTATTGAACCCACGACTCCTGTAACTTATCATTACAGGTCCCAGATACAGTAGATGAGCATTTCCCTGCAAGCCATCCGATAATATTATCACATGCAATGATTTTTGCTGAATGTATAACTCAAAACTGTACGTGCAGGGTGCTTTTAACCTGTGAACATTAAAGGCTTCAGCTGTTTTTGAGGATCTTTTGTAATCCACTAAAGGAGGCCACCGCCACTACTCAAAATAAGCGACCCATACAATAGGTGATTGTCATTCACAATCCTGCAGACAGGCTCAACAACTCGTTCATCAAAGAAAATGTAAACACAGACATTTAGCAGTTTATTGGAACACTATGCCTGTCTTGTTTTTGCTCTATTGTCCTCAGTTTCTCCGCGTCTGTTCCCTCTACTTTCATCTCTGCACTAAGCCATTGTCATTCAAATGTGGTAATCTTGCCACAGCACTGCTCTTCTGTTATCTCTGTTGTTAGGCAGTAAAAATCTGGAAACATTACAGTTATCTTGAATATACAAAATCAGATTTGCCTTCCCTAAAAATCTCAAGCCAAAGGCCTCAGCACAGTGCTTCCTCCCACAGCCACTGAGACACACACATGCAGCAGACAGCGTAGCTCGAAAGTAGGCCAAGGGTCACCGCTGCCTGTGAGCATGAATGTGGGTCGGTCTTTTGAAAGGTAAATATAGCTGGTGCTACTCAAAAGAGACTGCAGTGAGAGGAATTCACGGCCAGCCGCCAGGATGTCAGTCTTCACCACTGTATTTCCATAACCTGACCTATAGAGCATTCATATAGTTTGTCATTGCAATAGACAGCAAGCACTTTCCAGCTCCGTGGTGCTTTGATTGTAAAGCTCTGTCCTATTATGGAAAGCTGCCTTTGCTGAAAGCAGAGAGGATCAGTGACTGTGCATCTGTGGCACGGTTGCAGAACATTGTTTAGTGGTGACGTCTGGTAGCATTTGGCTTATAGAAATAAAGTACATCATATCAGTGAAACGGATAATGAATTATCTGTTTTCAATAATGAAGATAAACCTTATTGCAGTTAGATTTGCTTCGGTTTGTTTACATGCAGATGGCCTCAGTCAGAATAGAGGTCAATGTTGAAACGTGATCATGACTTTCTTCGGTTAATTCGCAGGTGGTCGTGGTTTTATTTACAGTGTGTGTATGTGTGTGTGAGCTTGTGAGGTAGCTGAACAGCAGTGACATTTTAATGACACGTAATTTTTTGCCTTCTTAGATGGCAAAAGTCAGCAAAATGGTCACACTTATGCTGAGCCATCAACCAATTTCTACTGAAGTAGATGAAGAGTTTGGTCACTTTTAGCAGGCAGCTTACACATGGCACTATCTTGCGTATCGCAATATCAGGTTCATGTTGTGCGCATGTGTTCCTGCTCCTAGATAAATTTAGAGCTAAAAGGAATAACAGATTGTGTTGCCAGTTACTGCGGAGATCAGTATCAGAGGATGGTTTTGAACATAATATGGTAGAGTTAATAGGCAAAGAATAGATGTGACTTAATACAATATAATGATAATGATGATGATGATGATGATATTATATTGTGTTTAGTGATAGCTTTTTTAGATGCTTAACATGAAAAATTATAAGATTTATAAAGGACAAAGAAAACCAAAATGCAAAAGAAGTGCTATATATAATAAGTGGTATGTATGTTATCTGTCTCTTTTTGACCGGTGTGAAAGTGTCACCATATTTACCACCATTATTTTTCTTTCTTAATCTGCATCCTCCTTCTATACTTCCCTCTAGATGTGGTGGTACAGTGGGCGCCATTCTGACTTGTCCTCTGGAGGTTGTGAAGACCAGACTGCAGTCCTCTGCCATCACTCTTTACATCTCTGAAGTCCAGCTCAGCACCGTCAATGGGGCCAGTGTGGCACGTGTGGCTCCACCAGGACCTCTGCACTGTCTCAAGTAAGGAGAATAATGCTAAATGTTAATTACACTAACTATACTTTATCTGGGATGATCACTATGGGGACCTTACTCTAAAATGAGTTGCATTGCACACTCAATATATGTGCAAAAGACAGGTACAGCGGGAAGAATGTCTGAAAGATGCAAGTTATGTTCCCCAAAGTTTTGTAATCATTCTGTGAAAGCCACAGCAAATGTCCATGTCAGTTGGTGAACTTGACCACAGGCTGTTCACTCCTACTGTAGTCTAATATGCTCTAAAGTGACTGTGCAGTAATAAATAAATGGGTCATTTGTATGTCCTGTGTCTGTGCTGTCTGTTTACACTGAGACTTATTTTACGCAACCTTTTGCACTGTTTCCTATGAGCAAATGCTCTTGTAGAGGATATTTATTTGGCTCAACGAGACACTTTGAATGCTCAACGAGTCGGAATGCAACATCACAATAACAAAACTGACTCTGACAGTTTATTCAGCCCGTTGCTGATTCACTACGATGTGTATTTATCCTATCGTCCAACACACTTAATGTAAAAGATGAACTTATGTCCAACCCGTTGACATACTGCTACAAATCTGAAATTGTTTGCAGAAATGGTTGACGTGTCCTGGGGAGTATGTTTCAAGTTTTTTTTGGATTACTGGTAACTTTTGTTTTAGTGAAACAACTTAAGTTGCTAGAGAGAAGTATAATTTTATAACTGAGACACTTGAACAATGAAACAGATTGGAATTCCAGTCTTGGGTATTTTCTGTCATTGGGGTTCAGAGACGAAATGCAGAATTTTAAGCTTCATTTTGACCTTAAAACTCTGTGTCTGTTTTTGGTACTTTCTCTTTCTCACTACCGGGAAATCCAATGTAAGAAATGCACTGTGAATTGTTCCTGTTTATACACCATAATCTTTCATTACTCTTCTCATTGAACTGTGGAAAGTTACCAGAAAGATGGGAAGTGAGAATGAAGGGGAATCCAACATTGGTTAGGTGTTGATTTGCAACCTTCTTTTAGCCAGTGTGGCTTCATAATCATAGTTAACATTGGTCACTGAGGGATTGACGTATTAAAGAACATTTTCAGCATGGCTACAGTGCTGTGCTCCTACTCTTGTGCTGTCCAATATCCAAGACTGTCACTGAGCACATCACGCAGTATTAAACATATTGCATAATGCCAAAGCCACAGCTAAATGTTTGCATTGATGTTCTTACAAATAAGTCTTGGGACCTCCAAGGTTTTACTTTAATATCCAGGGAAAATAATCCAGAATTGTAAAATGAAATTAAGCTTAGCAATGATATCTAGGAAAAATGCTGATCATGCACTTTCACAATGTGTCAAAAATTTGTGAACTCTTGTTCAAATATTGATTCATCCTCAGTGAGTATTGCAGTAGTTGGAATGTTTTCTTTCACTTTGTTAACAATGCTTTCTCTGGATTTTTCTTATGAACACTGAACTAAGACCCTCTTTCAGTTACGCTTAATCAAGGCATTGTTTCATGCTCAACATTGGTTTTGTGCTAACATAAACCAACTCCTTTGGTTGTACTTGAGTTAAACAGCCACTGGCAGATTATGTACACCCCTATAACATGACACCGAGAGGAGCGGGGCAGAAGAGGGAAGAGAAGGAAAGGAAAAGATTTCGACGAGCCAAAGTAGGTCAACGTGCAGTGAGGTGCAGCATTGTTCCAGTTTAGTGCAGAGTATGATTTACACTGTCGCTCCAAGCTCTGTGTGTTTTGTGGTTTGGGCAAATAGTCGGTGCTCTTGAGGAGATTGCACAGTACATAAACCCACACGCTGAAAAAAATACGGCTGCTTCAAGAAACATCCGGACTAGATCTTTTTTATTTAATTGTGTGGGACAGCTCCAGTCGAGCTATCATCAATCTGTCCAAAAAGACAAGTTTATAATTAGGCCCAAGGGACCTTTTTCATTGTCTTTTGTGTCTCTATATTTCTTTCCAGGATGACTTTTCTTTTGGATGTACTTTTTGATGTACTGTATCACAGTTACTGTGAAAATGTGTGTTTATGTTGAATGAGGTTAGTGGGTTAGGTAGTGGATGAACAATCTCTGAACTCGGGTGACAACCAAAGGTGAACACGTGTGGTGCCATCATGATAGCACAACCGCAAACACCGCCAGGACAAGGACACACCTGTCATTTCTTTTGGGTCAGCCAGTGTGCTGATAGTGATCCTGTACATAATGTCAGGCTGTATTTAGTGTCAAGTCCTGGCAAAAATATTATTTACTGTTCCACATGCTTAGGGCACCCACATTTGATTTAAATTTAGCTAGGAACAGAGATGTTTTGGCAAATGAAATGGTGTCCCTCCAGTTTGACCTCTGTCTGTTCTCTGTGGTGCCCAACGTTTAAGTATTAGCTCTGTTTTTTTCTGTCATCATTTTGCATATGTTAGATATTTTTTTAATACGATGGTGATACAAAGAACATAATGGATTTAATCTTCTCACCTTGTTTTGGCAAACTTCCCGAGTGTCTATTATGTCTTTTAACTATAGATCACTTTCACGTTGCACTCGGTCCAAGACTTCCCTGTTAGTACTGAGACTGGGAAATCTACTTTAGAGTAGAACAAGCAGCAGAAAGCTTGTATAAGTAGCCAATTCAATAAAAAGAACATTATATGGATGTTAAGTGGACTCTTTACTTGCTTTATTTGATGATCAAATAACCAGGAGAACACAAATCTCAATCTCGCTCTCTCTCCGCAGGTTAATTCTTGAGAAAGAGGGACCCCGTTCCCTCTTCAGAGGACTTGGACCCAACCTTGTGGGTGTGGCACCTTCCAGGTATGTACAGTATTGTCTGTAGTTTTGTGGGTGTGTTGGATGTCTTCTCCTGCCTACCTTAACCTTTAGGATTATAATTATAATATTACAAAAATGGAGAAAAAATGGAAAACAACCTATGATAATATATCTGATAATCAGCACAGTCAAGTAGGCCACCACAATCTTTAGTGTTTATAAGAAAGTTAAAGAATGAAACACTGTTATCAGAACTGGCACAACCTCATATCAGAGAATAAAAGTATTTGTGCGTCATTTACTTCATGTGTTACATCAAACCTGGGCACATATTTCTGTTGAGGAATGTATTTACTTTGCTTGATCGTCTTAGCTTTTATTGTCAAGCTTTCAGCTCATTAGGAGCTTATGTCTGCAGCAGTAATAGCAGGCCACAAATACGGAAAGACGGGAGCTAAACTCACTGAAATACGATGGAAATCTGCTTCAAACCCCACAGGAAACGAGAAGGTTCTCTCTTTCTTAGCTTGGCTGGTTATGGTTGCATAACAGCCTGAACCCAGTCAATCAAAGTCTGAATGAAACAGCACAACAGCTGGCGCTGGCCAGCTGTGACACCCTTGTCATGTGACTGTTGTTGTTGTGTATTATCACAATGGAGTTTCTGTAGTCAGACAGTTGTGTTTGTGTCCAGTCCCCCGCTCTGACCTGTCTAGTTCTCCCTAGCTACTGCTGCATCACATGGCCATTGTCATCCTCTTCCCGTTGGTTCGTTATGGTTTCTATCTCTCTATCTGAGTCACCCCTTCCATATTCTTATCCTCTTCCCTCTCTCCATGTTTGTCGACCCTTATGCAAATGCAGAAGTGTTCTGTCCTCTCGGTCCTGCACCGTCTATGCTGTCTCACCCTGTCTTACTCGGACTGTCAGAGGGGTAAAAAATGCCCTGTAGTGAGTGTCTTTCCCGTGGGCTAGTTGTCCAGCTATGGAAATGTCAGCTTGTTTCGTGGTCATGGCAGCTATAGCACAATGTGTTATAGGAGGATATTGTTACATAAGTAGTAAGCATGATGAACTCCTTGGCCTCCTGCAATCTCATATGTAGTTTTATGAACCATGGGTCCTTAATTTCTTCAACGTTTTCCAATATTCACCATTGTCAAATCTTTCACATGCATGATTTACTACTAAGGAAATGTACACATCGACACTTGGAAGAATTAATTTGTTTTCACTTGAGGAACAGATGGAGAAAGCTAGATAAAATAAGCTATAATATGATAATTCATAAAAGTGTGTCATATTGGTAGTCTTGAGCAACACTTGAAAATTCATTATTACAAATTCATTATTCAGTGAAGTCAAATTCATCACTTTGGTCTTCAGCTGCCAGCAAGTGATTCTTCAACTAAGATACTCTAAAAAAATAGCCACATTTCTCTGGGTTATTGATCAACATGTCGCCTTCAGTGTCTGCGTAGTCTATGACAGACAGAGCGGAAGATTCCAGTTTTGAAGATTTATAGCAACGTGAGATGAAACGTTTCCACTCCATTTAACCAGAGTCTAGATAAACTTTCCAAAGCAATATAATTCATGAAATAACAGATTTATTACTTTATATTTCTGTCGGTGGAGGTCTGGGTTGCTGGGCTACGGAGTTATTCTGTCCTTATAATTAGGAAACAGCGATCTGACGCTGGAAAGCTAAAAAAAAGCATTCTGATGCTAATGAGGTCGCGGTCCACTGGGCATGCTGCAGGCGTTCATTAGCAACACACAACACATGTACATGCAGAGCGGCGCGCACTGGCAGCATCAGTCATTGCGTATGAGAGATGCACGTACACATTCAGGCTCACTCTCATAATTCATCTCTCATCTGCAGGGCTGCCTGATTATGTTGTGCATGCGTGATCTTAATTCAGAAAGAGGACAGGGAGCGGAGGTCAGCGGGTTTAATTCCACTCAGCAGAAATGCTGACTAAATCCTGTGATTTTATTTAGTGAGGAGATTTATGAGAGATAAATCTGCTACTAAAGCATGCCATGAGATTGAGGTGCACACACACTTCTTTCAATCACATGCTTTTAGACTACATATTAGCTTGCTTTATTCCTGCATGACCACATGTAAAATTTAGGCAGTATTTGATTTCAGGCAATTGAAATAATCGCATTTTATATTTAATGCAGGTGGTTCCAGTCAGCGATCTTTTTTATATCGCAACTGAATTCCTAAATGCTCATTATACATTTGTCGTTTGAAATGTTTTATTTTGATCAGTGTGCACGTGTTCAGACAGAAGCAGCAAATCAAGAGGAGCAATGTTTTCTCCTAGTGTTCGTTCGTTTTAAGCCCCTTTCACAGATGTTGTCTGTCCCTGAAATGGTCTGGAACGCTTCCTGCATGGGGTCATGTGCAAATGGCAGCAGGGATCGACACACGGGGAAATCTGTTCCCATCTCACGACTTTTGAGGGAACATGCAGGCAATAACATTGCAGGGAAAAGCACATAAAGGGTTACATCCGTTAATCAATCACGAGACCCTGCTGATGATTCATTTGAGTCTGTGACTTGTTCACGGTTGCCCTGTCTTGCAAACTTGTTTAACATTACAGGAACAGGTTAGACTTTACATTGAGGTCCTTGTAATATGTGTTGGTGATTTACTACCTTGGAGTTGTAAAATCTAAATAAGATTAACCTCTACCCTTTTTTGTTTAATAAGTAATAAAGCCCTCATAAATCCTTATAAGCTACTTATTTACATTAATCGGGTTACGCAAGTGTTAATGATAGCGTAATAAACGTGTTTATTGTTAGATTATAAAAACATTTATCAGCACTTAGAAGAAACTTGATAACAGACGGCTTAAGAATGTTAGTAAAAGCCCTCTCAGTTTCTTATGTTTATAATAGCTTCACAATTGTATTGAGTTAAACATGTTTATAAGGACTTATAAATGCATTTTTACATAATAACTAACACTTACTACAAGGATGATAGTATAATGATTCTGAGGTAATAGTTCAGAACATTCCCACCAGTCAGAAGCAGCTCCTCATCCACCATGTTTCTGTAAAAATAAGGGATGTCTTGTGCTGTGTACACATGCACCCGGCCTTTCCCCACCTTCCTCTGTTGACTTTAATGGAAATTGGCCTCCACAGTCTTCTGCCCTGCTCTTTGCCCCACTTATTCCGACATTGCCATGGCATGTTCCTGAATGTAGCTGCATGTATGAATATTGAGAAGCACCTTTTGTGCCTGAAAGGTTATCGGAGTAATTAATCCGGAGCTACGTGTGAAAGAACTGTAGTTAATCTTGATCCGTGTCTTGTTTTTGCCACAGGGCGATCTACTTCGCGGCCTACTCAACAGCCAAGGAGAAGCTGAATGGGGTGCTGGAGCCAGACTCTACCCAGGTGCACATGGTGTCGGCTGGGATGGCAGGTAATGACGGCTCCTTCTCCCCCTCCCTGCTGTCTGTTTGTCACTGTGTGTCGCTGAGTGTTATATCTGTCTGTCTGTCTCTCTGTCAGTCTGCCTGAGCAGTATTAATCACTGATGGGTTTTTTATATATATATATATATTTATATGAATATAAAGACTATTTCAGTTTGTCTTCATCAGACAGATTTCATTTTTCTTTATCCTTTCATCATTTATTTTGTCACAATTTAAAAATATCGGAGTTTCACGTCATTCTCTTCCCCCTTTATACACCCCTCCCCCCTAACCATATACATGTGTGGGATGGTGGGATTTTCTCAAATTTTAAAACCTTGTGAATTCCTAAAGCATGCTAAAGCTAACTAATAACACATGTTATAAGTAGTCGTTATGTAGCTGTTTCATGTGTAGAAATATGAAATATAAATAAACGATAGGGGGTTTATCAGAAAGCACAATTTGACACTCTCAGGATCAAACTGACCTAAACCTTGATTGTGGTGAAAACAGCCTCATGCTTTGATTACTGTGTCACCGAGCCGTGCAAGATACATTTGAAAATTGTTGTAAAGTCGTTCCAGTCCAACACATTACTTCAAAGTAAAGAATTAATATCCCGTCTAGCATTAAAGGAAAATGCACAGTGAAACCATGCCAGTGACACAGACACAAAGCATGTCTTCACTGCTGCCACTTACCAGCTTCTCCTCCCAGATAATCCAGTAACATTGCTCTTCCAGTATCGGTCTCAGACTTTAATACACTAAAACCAAATGAGACACAGCACACTGGCATTTTCTGGCTGTAACGTGCTACTTCTGGCATTTATACCATGACTGAAGAAGAAAACAACATGGTCCTCGAAGTTTAGGTTGTGCTTTCCTGCTCTCCTAGCCCCTTTGTCCCCCTTTGTCCTCCATTATTTTTTTTTTTATTTCCTCCCTGCCCTTTTTTGCTCTTTTTATTCATTCATTTTGAGGCCTCTCCGGAGGACTCTGTAAATGGTTTAACATCCCAGTTGTTACTTAAACAGTGTGGTCTGGGCCCCCTTCTTTGCTCTGTGTGTATAGAGGAGAGAGCACGGCCCCGAAAGGTCAACCGGGGCCCCTGGCACTCAGGCGGACGCGTCAGGTAGCACCCCATTTCTTTACACTGGTATGATGAAAACCATGGTGATTTTTATGAATATTAGAAAGTTCATAATGGTTATTCATTTTGTAATGATATTACCATTGCTTATGGCAATGTGTTTGCTGCTGGATTTGTAGTTTTAGGTTTGTTAATTGCTTAGTCTTGACACACACACCTCCTTCCCATAGCCTGTTAGTAAAGTGATGACACATACTTTTGTAGATTTTATGTTGTCAGAACAAAAGAAATGCTAACCTTGTCACTTCTACAGAAAGTTGTAATGGATGTGCTCCATTTTGTCTTTTGTCTCCATCCGCCATCAGTCCTTTCTGTCCAAGGAGAATCTGCATCGGCCAGTATTTTGACATGACTTCCTCTTTTTTAAATTAGTTTGAGGTCAAGAATAAAGTTTGTTTAACATTTAAACCTCCCACAGCACTGGGACCAGTTTAGAGAATACAAATAAGTACTTGAATGTGAACAAAATGCAGCAAAGTCACAGACATGCAAACTTAAGCACAGCATATAGTGAGTTTTTGATGCTTTTCCTTTATGTTGTGCACAGTTCCTCATCAGCATGGCAACTGCATTTGTTTATAGTACCTTCAGTAATTACCAACCACATCTCTATAGCTGTAACCATACAGTACAAATGTGATACTTAAACGTATTGTTTATCTCTTCAACATGCAAATACTGCATATTCAAGCCTGTCAGTACTGACAAATATAGCCTGAGTGGGTGAGCATCTACCATTCACCGCTGTGCCTTGATAATTGCTTCCAGTTTTGTGAAGTAGGTTTGTGGAGTCGCCGTCTCTCATGGCCTCCCTGCTCTGAATTACGGGCCTCCTTTCACTCGGGTGACGGGGGGGGGGGCGGGTCACACTACTTCCCTACAACTTATTTTCCCCTCTAGTATTTAATCTAAAGCATGCCCTCCTTCTCCGAATGTAGGTCAAATTCCTCTGGAGAAATTGCGCAGGGATCATGTGTCTATAGAAGGAACATTATGCATAACGTGCTGCAGCATGCCTATTTACAGTTGCAGTGCTTCAGAGGTTCACCTCATGGACAAGTTCAAGGACTAGTTCAAGGACCACTATAGCTTCTATAGGTGGTAGAGCACGACTGAGACTCAATTTTAGCATGATCCCTCATATGTTATCAAGCACTAGTGACAATGATATGTAATGGAGGGAGAATATTTTACCATTTAACAATAAACTTTATTGTCAGTGATGACATCAATGCACTGAAACATTCAACTTCATTTGGAGTTTAAGATTTGCAAATACCCAGAACATCTTCTTCTGTGATCGTAATTTCATGTCTACATTTTTATATACTACATTATTGGTCCAGAGGACCCATTTAAGCGATAACTGTAAAACAAGTATTTTTCCACTGAGGTTTCAGTTCCATGTCCTTCTGTGTGACATTGAAGAGGACTCGTCTTTTAGCTCCTTCGGGAGTGATTTGATCTGTTTTTCTAGAAACATGCTGCCTCTCAGGAGACACAAGTGCGAAGGACATTTTACTGTTATTTTTAAATTCATCCCAGTTTGTGTTTGGGGCTGAAAGTTATCCATTGTTTCACTTCATTGATTCACTTTACTTTGATCATTGTCTTCGTCTTCATGCCATCACTTATAAAATGGCCTCCTCCAGTCCTCTCATCACCATTGTCCACCGCTTACAATCTGTTGTACACAAAGACAAGGTTAGCATTTCCTGCCTCTTATTTTAATTTCATTTAATTTGATTTTGTTTTGAATATGTAGATTATAAACTGATAATGGCAAAATGATTCTGAGGGCTACTTCCTTAAATTTATTTTCTGCCTTTTGTGTTTGTACTGTACCTCACTCTGGTGAGATGGAGCTGGAGTTTTGGATTGGCTTGGTTTCTATTCAGTCAACATTTTCTTTATTCCAGTTAATTAAGGAGTAAAGTGAAATAAAAGCAAGTAAAAGAAATGTAAAAAACACAAGTTAAAGTTGATGGGGCTTAGAGGTGGGATTAGGCTTTGGGGAAAGATGGGGGGGAGGCCAGTCCTCCTCCTCCCATCTCTTCTCCACTACCTGTACAGTACCAGTGGGTTGGGGTGGGTGGTTGACTGGTGGGGTTGGGGGTGGATGTGACTGCTGCTTGTGTGTGACTGTGGTACAGAAAAGCCTGTGTCTATTTTAGGGCTTTACTGTAAAGCTTTCACCCCTGCGTGATTGGGTGGGACACCCCCGCCATCTGAGCCCCCCATATCTGCAGGCTACTAGCTGCAGCGGGGAGGAGCTGGAGGAGCTTTGCCCCTCCCTCGTGAGTACACGCCATAGACGCTACTTCCTTCTACTTCCCTCTTTTTTCTTCCTCTTCTTTTTCTTCTTCTCTTCAACAGACCTGTGTCATCCTCTCTTCTTCATGCAGTTGCCATAACGTAGGGCTGTGTTGCATTGAAGCAAGTAGATGTGTCTCTTTATAGACTCACGCTCGTCTTAGCTGTTTTCTGCAAACGGCCATCTTTTATTCCTCTATGTCACATCACTTGCATCAGAAACTTTTAGAGAGACTTTGTGGCGTTTCATGATGATACAACATGATCGTTAATTAGCTTTACACCCTACATATCAAACTTTATATCACAGTATATTCCCTGAGTGTTCCTACTTATCAAACACACATGTGTAAATAATAAAAAAATAAATGCATGCATGCAAGCACTCACATCTGCTTGAAATGTGTTCTCTGCATACAATTGCATTTTTAATCCACTGTCAGTAATCAGCAATTATTAACTGGACCCAGTTACAGACCAAACTAACATTGATATTGGCTGTGAAAGCGGCTTTCCTCACCACTGTTAGGAAGTGGAGACCGCTCAAGTAAAGATTTTCCACTTTACTCCTGCTGAATAATTGAAGAATCTCCTCCATATAACATTTAGTTTCTCTGTGCTGTTGTAGAACCAGTGTCAGACCTACAGTCTGCTAACCACTGGTTTGTTAAATGTCATAGAATAAACATCAAGATGTTAATGTTAATTGACAGATAAAGGGAGCAAAATCATATTGCTGAAGGAACTGCAGGAGAACATTTAGAACAATGTGAAAACTGAGAGTTAAACCTGTGTTGTGACTGTTGTGTACTGACAGAAGTGCTTGTAATAAGGCCAGCACTCATGTATTCCAAAGCACACTGAGAGTGTGATGATATAAAAAAATAACACCCTGCCTCTGTAATCTCATAAAGATTAGCTTGTGTTTTAATTGCATATACATTTTTTTCAATAAGAAACATAAGAGCTCTCATTAGCATTTCAAACAAATGAATCAGACGGCAGGATAATGATAATCTGCCACACTTAAAGGACCAAAATGAATACGGTGCCTGTTCTCATTTCCCAGTGCTTGCAGTTTAGATAGTTTTTTTAATATGAAAAGAAATCACTCGCAGCTGCTGCCTTCATGCGCTGTTGTTAGTTCAATATTTACTTCAGGAAGGGAGCTGTTGTTTACATAAACCTGTGTAGCATTTCACATGAAGAGGATCAATAATTCGATATGGAAAACATCTATCTGGACCTGAAATTAATTAATCTGTCAGAAAGAATACAGACATGGTCCCAAATAATCTGAGCAATGATTCTCTGATCCTGTTTAGTGAAGTGCTTTCTCACTGTCCTTGTACAGTATAGATTTAATGTTTTAATGTAGATGATTGGATTGTGTTCTTCCAAATGTCTCTGCATCTGTCTGAACCTCTGACCTCTTCTGAATCTCCCAGGGTTCACCGCCATCACAGCCACCAATCCCATCTGGCTGATTAAGACCCGTCTGCAGCTGGAAACAAGGTGAGCAGCCTCAAACCTTAAAGTCTACAAGTGGAATGTGTTGTTTGATTGAATGACAATTAAATCATAGTGTTTTTGGACTTGAATTAAAAGTGTCTATGATTACAGAAACCGGGGCGAGCGGCGAATGAACGCATTCGAGTGCGTGCGGCGAGTGTACCAGATGGACGGCCTGCGAGGTTTCTACAGGGGCATGTCAGCCTCATACGCTGGCATCTCTGAGACTGTTATCCATTTTGTCATCTATGAGAGCATCAAACGTAAACTGCGAGAGTCCAAGTCCCACGCCAGTATGGACGAAGAGGAGGAGTCGGTCAAAGACGCCTCAGACTTTGTGGGTATGATGCTCGCAGCAGCCACCTCCAAAACCTGCGCCACCTCTATCGCATATCCTCATGGTAAGCTTCTGTTTCACTCGGCATAACATGAGCCATGACATGAACAGATAATGATATTCTAATATGTTTTTATTGTCTATAAAACTCACAAAAAGACAAAAAAGATAATACTGTCTGACTTGCTAGGCTAACTACATTCCTGAAACAGCTGTGAACTATAGTTTTTGACCTTGTCCACACGTATATAGATATTTTCTCCCATTATATATCATGTTCTGTTCACATGAGAATTCAAAAACAATTCCAGCACTCAGACAGGCGTGATAGACGAGTTGCTGACATAGACTCAATTAGTGCTTACTAGCCCAACACCAGAGAAAAACATATTGAGCATACATACGTGAGTTGTAAAAAGACCTAGCACTGCTAACAAAATTCAAAGAAACCTATAGTTTTTATGTAGGTGAGTGCTCACAGCACAAAAGTTGGCATTTCCAAAATGTTCTTTTTTCCTGTCCACAATGATACACAGTGACTGCAGGTTTGACAAAACAACAGAAATTTTAAAAATCTAAATTTTAGTGACCTAAGATGATGTTTGCAGGTGAAACACGCAGATGAAAACATCAAGGCCTTCAGTAAACCTTTTTCCCCCCCAAACAAAAGGAAATAGTGCATTTGTTGAGGATTGTTGCCTCAGAAATAATCAGTGAATTCATTTTGCTGAGAAGAGATGGAGGAGAAAATCAATACAACTCTAATGTCTGTGCATTGAGAGACAGGTGGCTAATAGCTTAGATCCAATCTGCACCTGTAAAGCTTTTCAGTTAACGTCTATCTTGTTTGTCTAATTTTAAGACAAACAAGAAGGTAAAGATTTGAATTTGTGCTTTTTATGTTAATGTGAGTGTCAATTATGGAAATGTAGCTCGAGAGGGACTACACAACACTCACAGGCGAGGAGTAGCTATCAGTGAATTTAACACGGCTTTCTTCCTCTACTCTCATATTGCAGAGGTGATCCGGACACGGCTACGAGAGGAAGGCAGCAGGTATCGCTCCTTCTTCCAAACTCTCCTGACAGTACCCAGGGAGGAAGGATACCGGGCGCTGTACCGCGGCCTCACCACCCACCTCGTCAGACAGATTCCCAACACCGCCATCATGATGTGTACATACGAAGTGGTGGTTTACTTGCTTGGCCGTTAGATCAGCACGTTCGCCTCCTTCCTGTGCGAAGAGGCAGACAGTTAGCAAATGACTGAGAAGGAGGGCCGAGGAAACGTGGGTACAAAATGGCAAAATGAAGACCAAAGGAAAAAAGAACCGATTCTAGTGGACCATCCATCCATCCACCCATCATTTTTATCCTTTGCAGGGGGACTGGAGCTGATCACAGCTGACATCGGGCATCGGAAAGGCAATTTTAAACCAGTTAAGTTGCATGTCTTTGGAAGCCAAAGGGAACACCCAGAGGAAACTCATGCAGACACCAACATGTGAAGTCCACACTGAAAGGCTGCGGCCTTCTCGCAGTCATGCGACAGTGCTGACCACTGCTCCACTGTGCCACCTCTTGTGTACGAGAAGAGGACATATCAACAAAAGATCAAAAAGTTTTAAAAGAGAAAAAAGCCCTTTGTCACCAAATTAAGCATCATCACCTCCAGTTCCCTTTATCAGACTGCTTTAACAGATCGAGGGCACTACAGTTCACAGAAGAAGACAAGAAACTGGCAGGAAAAGCCACAGAATGAGTTTGGCACCTGTCAAACAGATGGTACTTCTGAAGGAAAAGATTTTAAGCACAATTCAGTGGCCTTAATAGAAAGGTATGGTCCTTCTCTTTGAGTGCTGAGTTAAAAGCAACCTGTTTCACTCTCAGGTGGAGATGATATTGTGGGAGGGGAATGCTTGGAGGCAACTGAATTTAACAGAAAAGATGATCACTAATCGTAGGTCAGTTTTAATAATCCAAAAATGTACTTGGCTCTATTTGTCCGCACTTGCTTCAGTGCTGTGAGACTGCTGCATCATAAGATGAGATGGCAGTTAAGGAATGTTTGTTTAAAGGACCCATATGTTTAACTTTCTACAGTACACTATATTTTAAAGCAGAATGTAAGAAGGAAGCTAGCATTTAAATCTAAGACATCAGTCGGCCGTATCTTTGCACTTCATAAAAGCGTTGCTTGAAGCATTCCCCCGTGATCTCTGCAGTCCCCCCTCCCTCCCCCCCCCCCCCCCCCCCCCCCCCCCCCCCCCCCCAGTGGCCTGAAGTTCATACACAGCAGTGAGCTAAGTGGCCGAAGACACAGTGATGAGCTTGTGACGGCCTGTCACTCAAACACACACTGCAGTAAAGTAGCTTGTGTTCATAAAGAGTGGATTGTGGGTTGTTTTATTGCTCTACGGCTCAGTGCCTGGCGGTGACACGCTTCGGCTGCAGTTGGCCTTCAGTGTCGACAGTTTCTCCCTGTAAAAAGAAAACAACTGAAGCAAGATCAGTACACAAGGCCAGCCTCTGCCTGCACCCGGTCACTGCTCAGGACTTCAACCTTGTGTGAAAATGCAAGTGGCTTTGTTTTTTTTTTTTAAGATGTGAAGTGTGTGATTGTCCCGAAAGTACCGAGACTCAGTCTCTACCATTGGAGTGCCACTACTTGAATATAATGTGACGGTGTGGGGAAATGTTGGAGTGGGAGAATGTTGATGGAGTTTCATCATCACCCCATAACGTGCGCGTGTGTGTGTGTATGCATGTGTGTGTGTGTGTGTGTGTGAGAGGAACATGTTGGTCACTGATCTAACCATGTTCAAGAATGTGTGCGTGCGTGTGTGTTTTGCATCTGCAGTCATGTGTGCCTGCATGTATAATTAATATCTACTCCAGATTTCCCTCCATGAACTATTAATCTTGCAAGACGCTGCGGGTGGGAGTGTGTCAGAGCTCCTGTACGATACTGGCAGTTTTCATTCGCACTCTCACGCCGGTCGTCGATCTAGTGGCTTCCAACTGACCTGATAACATGCACTTTTGTGGCCTTTTAGGGCTTGTGCTTTGCATTTTATTGTGTGGACAGTTTGAACTTGTACATTGTAAAAGAAAAAAAAAAGTATTACTGTATATCAAAATGGTATTTTGCGCAACTGTTCTCAAAGCAGATATATTGTACAGTGTAGAGTTCTCAGTAGTTGTGAATGATGTCCAGATGTGTGTACATAATATAGATACTGTATATGCATATCATTTGTTGTATTTCTCTGAGGCCCATGTATGATCATGCTGTATTTTGCATTTTGCAAATTATTGCATCCATTTCTGTGCAATTTAACATTGTTTCGACATTGACTGTTGACATGAATATTGATATAGCTTGGCTGATTTTTCTGACAGTATAAGATGTGTTTTTTTGTTTTTTTTTTGTATTTGTATGTCGCTGTCACGCAACATTTGTTCTTACATGAAAGCAGACGAGCGCTGCAGACAAACACTCTCATGTAAGCATTTGTGCTGCAGCGCTGGTGAGTCTTTTTACCGGGGTTCATAAAACGTGTTAAATTTTGTGAAGTTTGGATGTTTCCATTATTGTTAGTGTTTACATTGTTCCTCACTTTCAGATTATGTTTGCTTCTCCTTGCAAATCCTGTTCTGAATATAAATACGGTTGTGTTTTGATGTGAGAGTTCAAGAACTGGAACTGGGGCTGTTCAAAACCGAATTTGGTCAAGTAATGTATTACTGAAGAGAGCTGTAAATTAAACGCACCCCTGTAAACCATCAAAAAGTAAACATAGTAAACAAAAAGAATTATTGGGACAAATTTGTATCCAAAGACATAAGATGTAAGAAGACCTAAGAATATTTCAAATTGCACCTTGATCAGATATTCCCCTGCACACTTCCCTGTTCCTTAATCTAAAAACATCCTTCTAGTGAACTTCTGGTGAACAGAAAAACTTCCCTGACTCGGCCGCTGTGGTCTCAGTGCACACCTCCGCAGTCCACATGAAACTGATCAAGTCTGCACAGTTTCCACATTCAAAATCTTGTGTGTTCACGCAATGGTGCTCTTGAACGCTCTCATTTCCCTCCCTGTCACAGTATCATTTCAGAGGCAATCCAAGGCCTGTCTTGTACCTTGTAATTACTATTGATTTCCAGTCTCCATTGACATGTTGGCAGCCCATAGTTGCTGTCGGTGCTTGAAAAAAAGTTAGCTGACTCATTGTAAATGTTTCCCGTCAAACACTAACAGCTGTTGTCTTTTAGCTCAACTGCAGTGATACTTGAGCTCAAATTACCAAAATGTGACATTAACAGACAACTGGACAAGAACATTTCACTTCATGTTACCTCTCATTTCAGTGTTTGTATGCAGTTCAAAAATCTTTGACCTGCTTGGACAGAAGGCAGCCTCATGCAGAGTTGAATGAAACCTGGAACATTGGGTTTTTTGCCAGCTCAGTCACTGATGTGTTTTTGTTTTGTTTGTTTTTTTAAAACACAAAAGTAAATAAAAATCAACATGCAACTGAAATCTGCCTTTTTTCTCTTCATTTGTTTTTTGTTTTGTAGAACATGTTTGTTGTTAAATGGAACTTAAAGGATGAAATATGTAAGAACTTAAAGGGGGCAGAACATGAACAGAGTGACAGCTAACTACTGCTATTTGTAGCTGCTGTCAGCTCAGTTGGCTGTGCATCTAGCGGACTGGACAGGGAGCTCAAGTGCTTGGGGAATTTTGGTGTGTACACCGCTGGCATAGGGGCTTAGGACAAGACAGGCCTGTGCCAGCTGGTTAGGATGCTAACTTCAGTAATAATACAATACTTAAATAGCTTTGTCTTCACATTCTGTTGTGTATTTTAAATGGTTAAATTAAAACTATTGCATGCTGCACCTTTAACACATTCCTATGGGAGTGTTTGTCCCAAAGATGCTCACTATAGATAGTAAAATATACACATTTACCTGTACAGGTATTAAAATAAAAGTAGACAAATACAGGCTATGTAAACACACGTGAAGGGAGATGCAAAATATGATGGTGCAACCTCCAGTTTCTCAGAAATTAGAGTACCAAGAGGGAAGAGTCAACAATCTGTATTTACCTGCTAGCACCACCAGGTGGAGCCAGATAGCTCCTGATGAGAGCGACCACTGCTAAAGTTCAATTTACTGAATTCATTGATCTTCGTCTCTCTAAATTGCAGTCACGATAATTTCATCCTCACACGTTAGCGGCCAATAAGGGCATCGATTTTTATTAAGTTCTCTCTAATGCACGCGTAACACAAACAGCAGAATTTGTCAATAAGTGTGGCTGGACGGAAATTGGAACGATCAATCATCATACGTGTCCTAGCTGTGATTTTTTTTTTATTTTATTTTTTTTAAAAGGCCATCGGACATTGGTTTGTATTGATTCTGTTGTGCAGCTGTTATGGTTGTTCAGCAGAAACAGCACACACACACACACACACACACACACACACACACACACACACACACACACACACACACTGATCCTCAATGTAAATCAATCTACCTCAGCAAAATCGCCTGGATTTCAGATATTACAGCAGATCAGTCCATTGATCTTGTGGTTATGTAGCTGAATTGACTTCCACTTTGCACAGGTCTCTGATTGGTTTAAGTGATAAAGATTCATTCTGCTGGAGATGTGCACAAGAACAGAGATGTAAAAGCATGGGAATAATGACGCCTTCGTGTGCTGTCGGAATCCAATCCAGATATGATCACGAAGGACTGAAAAAAGATTAAAAACAATTAACAAACTAACACAAGAAATATGATTAAAGATGAGGAATACATTTAAAACATATTGAAAAAACGATCACATCTAAAGAATACATGAGAAATATAATGAGACGTTTCCAGAAAAAAAAGTAGCAATAGTGGTATTTTAGACAGTTGAAATCTAAATTTACGAGCACTACGTGAACGCACCATGCCAGCCTAAGCCAATGGCGTTAGAGCAGAGCGCTGTGTTGTGGTAGAAGCGACCAATCAGCGCTCGCTGTGCGGAGTAAACGGACACTGAGCATCGGGACGGCGGCCGCCTGGATGTACAGAGCTCCTGCCGACTGCAACAAAGAAAAACCCCGTCGCTTTCACCGCCCAAACACATGTAACAACGCCGGAATAACGCTGCTGTCGTCGGCGGAGAGGCGGACAGAGGCCTCGGTCCTGCTCACCTCGGAGAGAAGTGTCGAGTTTGTGTTTTCGGTGAGTGTTTTCTCTGTTGACACCGGATGAGCTCGACCGCGGGAATCTGGAGCACCGGGTTCCGAGCAGCTGTAGGTAGACGAGCTCAAAGTGTGTTCAGTTCGTGTTGGGTCGAAGACTGTGTGGAGGGAAATCCAACTGTGAGAAAACAACCTCCATTTTCTGTGCGATACTTTGAGTTTGTCGCCGTGTTTGTTGAAGTTCTCACAACTTACCTGAGAAACACACAGGCAGCGTACCTGAGTGTGTGTGTGTGTGTGTGTGTGTGTGTGGTCACACTGGCGTCACCTCCTGTTGTCTTCCTCCATCTCACCTAATTCAGTCATGATCTCACTAGTAAGACAGTTCGTTGTTTAATAACTGTCTGTTTATCCATTAAGAAGATAAATCACACTGATGGTCTCCAGCCTTCATGTCCGGTGACCCTTCAAACTAAAACTAATGTCTTTTTCATTATCACCTCTTTTGTCACACACGTTGTTGCATGTGTGTGTATGTTGAGAAAACTGAAATTTCACGCTTGGGATTGTTGAAGTCAGGAGAGGTTTAAGATTCACTAGGAGGTCAAATTAGGTCGTATTTCAAAATAAAAGAGCAAAGATGTGGAGAAAAAGTCAAATCATGAACATTTCTGATGTATTTTGGTCCTGACACCTAGGTGACACCACTGACAAGTTATTTTCAAATTAATTATTTTTTCCATTATTTTAGTAACTTCGACTGATGTTAGTTGACTGTTTGTGGGAGTCTGAAGGTGCATCCAGGCTGAACATCCATCCTAATGCCCTGGCAGCTGTTTTAAGAGATATAGGTGTTGCTCTTTGCAGAATGGACTGTTTTGGTTGCACATGCATCAAAAAATGTGTCAAGACTCAATTCAACGCTTTAATCGGTCACACCGGTGTGCTGGAAATACGGCAAATGACTTTAAAAACGCTTGATGTTTTCTTGCTGTGCGGTCTTGATTTAAGTGACGCAAAAAGTGTACTTGCACTTTTATTCCTGTTAACATAATGTGTCAAGTTATTAAATTAAAAGGTCTTAATGAGTGAACTTAAAATATGGGCTGGTGCGATTAACTCTCCTCCAGTGTGAAGATTAAGTCTGGAGCCCAGATTTTTGTTAAGTAAAAGGTGCCGTGACATTTTCCTCCCCACTATGATTGTGAAGGTGACTAGGACGGGGAAACTGGAGAGCAGGTGGTGAGAGCGTGGAGGGGTGGAGACGGGTGGAGAGAGCACAAATGAGAGAGAAGAATGGGAGCAGTGGAAGAGAAAGGTAGAAAAAAAACCAAAACAAACGAGAGCAGGAGCTAGTGAACAGCGGGAACTCTCTCCCTCCTCCTTTGTGCCAGGTGCAGCGTTTGTTTTAACGGGTAAAAAGAAAAAAAAAGTGTGCGTGCATGTGGGTGGGTGAAGTCTGCCAGTTGATGGATGACCTGTCAGGATGAGGGAGGGGGGTGGTTGGTTCAGGGGGGGAAGGATGGAGGAGGAGGAGGTGGTGGTGGTGGTGCGGATGGAGCATTGTAGTGGTGACAGGGGGCCATTTATCTGTCTGGAGGATCTGACCAGCCGGTCACTGTGGGAGGCCGGGCTGCTCACTGGGACCTCCACTCGCCGGCTGCGTCCGGTTTGTTGTTGCTTTTCGTCTTCTGCTTCCCAGTTCTTCTTCCTCTGCTTCCGTGGCACTTCCTCTGAAATTCTGCGGCATTTCCTCTCCTCCATACTCGCCCTCACGTCTCCTCCGTCCTCACCGTCGCTCTACCTGTTCTTCCACCTCGTCTCTGCAGCTCCCGATCTCGGTGACACATCAGCTGTTTAGAGCGAACACTATCTCTAACACTTCGACTGCTTTCATTGTTTACATTTTTTCACAGTTTATAACTGACGGCTCAGACGCTCCATCTGACACTCGAGCTGTTTACAGTGCACTTCTTCTCAGCGGTATCGGCCACTTAGATTCCAGCTGATATTCAGATGCTTTTAGCAAAGTGCAGCCTCGCCGTCAGATTGAATTAATGGCAGTTCACCTCACTGCAAATTACGGATACGTTCATCTGTAAGTGTCATGTCTACCATACGGACATTTCTACATGTGCCGTATTACGATCCCTTTACATGCGTAGGCCCTGACTTTGATATCGGATGCTGGAAAGGACAGATGTGGAGGTAGTTTACAGGCGAGGCAGCGTGTGAAGTGTGAAACCACTTGATATTTGTAACGCGACCTCTGGATAATTTCCAGACAGGTTTGTGGCTTCAGGACACCTCCAGCTGTGTTTGTGATGGCCACAGCCAGGTATTTAAGGTCAAAGCGTGATGATTTCTTAATCCCAACCAAGTGGTGACCAAAGCAGTCTATAAGCACAAAACTGAGCCCAAAGAAATGTTAAGTTGTCACATATCTATGGTTTGCAGAAACGTACATTTATTCTGGTAACTGAGTTGCACACGTCAGCCCTGACATTTCATCTGCTTTAATATCCATATATGATATTATATCGACACTATGATATGAGACTCTATAAGGTCTTGGATCGTGATTTGCCTTTTACTGGTTTTAAAGGCTCGATTACAGTAAAACTATGTCATTTCTGAATTTCCCAGACTTTTCTTTTCCACCCTTGTTTTCGTTCTCGTCTTTTCCCACTGAGTCATTATTTCCACATTACTGATGATCGCTGATAACAAGTACCGATAGTGATCCCCGATGATATTGAAGTAGGGCATGTTCGATGTTATCCTGTCCTTTTTGAGGCGATTTTAAATATCGGAAGTGTATATCATGTATCACGATATGGTCTAGAATATTATGATATATTCTGAGATCTTATCACTGAGCCCCAACTTCAGCTAAGCGCCTTATCAGTTTGACACCCAGACTGCCACTGGGGCTTCATGTGTAAATGAAAATGTCCACTGCTTTCAGTAAACACACTTCAGCTGCTCTCAGTTCTCACACTCGGCACCTGCGCTCGTCAGGATCAGCGCGCTCGCTTAAATCTCGCTCATAAAATTTAGCCTTCCTCTGGTTCTTGTTGTACATTCTTTGCATTTTTCCTCTCTCCTCCTTCGCTCGGCTCTCTTTTCCCTCCTAATCTGTTTTCTGTCTGTCGGTACTCCTTGCCTTTTCCCTCCCTTTTTAGAAATCTCCCCTTGTCCCCTTTATCCCTCCAGAGGGACTAATAAGCAGCATTATGAGTCTGTTTGAGGCGAGAGGCAGATGGGATTCAGCTCGTAGGCCAGATAAGAGTTTTTTTTAACTCGGCTGTGTCTTATCACACCCTGTCACTGCTACTTAAACTGAACAGATACCGCCTGGCACCATGTGCAGACTGGTAAAAAATCCTCAAATTGAGATAGTGGAAGTTCTGTCTGAGGCGTGTTGGCGTAATCCCCGTGCAGAAGGGCGCCCGTGATGTCAGAGCTCTGATTTAAATGCAGTGATGGGCGACTTTTTGGGGTAGCTGGCAAACTCGACAGCCTGCCGGGAGTTTACTCGCCGTTATTACGCATCAGTTAATCAACAACTTAGTCACAGGGTAGAATTTAAGATGAGGTTTTTCTTTTTTGCCGGTTTGTCGGACACGTCGCTCATCTGCTAGGCGCGCATCACACGAGGCGATCTGGTGACAAGACCGGCAGCGTTTTTTGTAGTCGGCGCGAGCTGCTTTCCATCAGCCATCATTATTTTTAATTACGCCATTTCCCCGCCTCCCCCCACTGTGCATGTTGTGTGCCACAGCAGAGTACCGCAGGAAGCAGTCGCTAGCAGGAAGCACAGGCTCAAAGATCGGAACCTGTGAAGCCTCAAATTAGACTAAATGAAGGCACAAAATAGATCAGAGTGTTGCTCTTGTGATGGTGAGCGGCACATTTTGCCTTCCGTGATCTAAGTGCATGTCAGTGCCTGGTGACTGACTAGGCATCAATCATGAGATAATGTTATTTGGCGCTTTATTAATAAAATTAACTTAATTCTGCTGTCTCTAATATAAAATTTCATCACAATATCACGGAGCTGAAATAGACTTATTGCTAATGAGATGCAAAGATATTTAGTTTCCTGTCATGTAAGACTTAAGAAAAGCAGCGGCTCCTCACATTTGTAGATACTGTGGATTTCAGATATCTACCTGCACTATGGGCGGAGTGTCTCGCTCCTGTTTGTCATCTCCACCTACATGATTTTATGCGGCTGTAGCTAATTATTGCATCTTCGTCGTCTTCTGTTTTATACAAGGTTGCAAGAATGGAAGGAAACAGAAATGATCTGAGAGGTGTGTGGATGATTTCCACGACATAATCATGTGTGTGTCACTGACACAATATCAATAGTTGATTTTTAAATATCGCAGTCATCAATATCAGTGTATCATGACACCGTGTGTCAGAACTGAAATGTGTCAACGACTGTAGTTCATACACACATTCATGTGACTCGTGCTGTATGAACCTCTCATCCAGCGGTGAGGCTTTATTTCATGGGTCTGTAATTTCTGAATAAGATATAAATGCGATGTCATGTAGAAATTGACATTTTGTGTGATTTGCCGCCGCCCCACAGCTCCTGAGTGACAGTCTATTTAATTAATGGGAAACTCTGCAGAAACAAGTGGAGTGGCTGTGACGGAGACACCGCTCATCCGATTACAAGACACTGAACCCTCAACACGATGTCGAAGCTGCTAATTTGAGGTGAAGAAGTAACTTAATGTTGCTTTAATACCTCACAGACTCATCATTTCAAACTCACTGCTAAATTTCCATTGACTCGCCCCCCCTTCTAGTTTGTTAGACCTGCTGTGCCGTGACTAGAAGACTCTCTGCTTTATGCCAGCAAGTAATTGGAATTAATTAATTGTGAATGTCGTAGCAAATGATTGAGCTCCAACATGCTGAGCTGATCTGGTCTACATGGTGAATATTATCTCTGCTTAATGTCAGCATGTGTGTATCGTGAATGTGAGGAAGGTAGAGGGAACATGAAGTATATATAAGTGTGTGTGTGTATATAAGTAATATATCTCTGTCCTTGGACAACCATGTAAATGTACGTGTCATACACTGGCAGATGGAGTGGGAATGAATTTATATTCAGCAGCCTTTTGTTAAGTCAGTGATAGACTGCTGAGCTCACAAAAACAGCACACACACACTCACACACACACACACACACACACACTCACGTACACACATACACAGACATCACTCAAGGAAAACAGCGCTCTCATGCACCGCCACGCTCTGAAGTCAGTGACATCAGCTGCTGCAGAGAGAAACAAACAGGAAGACGAAATGTTCCCGCCGCCCTTGACAGGTGCTTTGTGTCTAAATGCAGTGTATGACCTGCGTGTGCGCGCACCTGTGTGTTTATGTGTGAGTGTGTGGGCAGTGGGGTTTTTTTTTGCGCCTGCTGATGCTCTGGTGACTCACAGAGGCCATTACAATGACAGGATAACTCGAGCGGTGGTGCACTTTGCAGTAATGCTGGCAGATTTCCCTCCCGGTGGGTGCTGATAGTGTGACTGCCAGAGACGAATCCAGAATGTCTCCCTGAAAACCAAACAACCGGTCACCGTGTGCAACTTCACGAGCGAATCCCCCTCTGTTTTAGCTTGCTCATCAGATTGTCGGGTCAAGGTTGACGCCGTCGTCTTGTCGCCGTGCTGCGGGACACGTGTCAGTCCGCTCGGGAAGAGGCTGCAGCACCTCGGGGAGACAACAGGGGACATGAAATCATTAGCGTCGTGACAAACGGGCCTTATTTGCGGCTCATGTCCGCTCCTCGTAAACCCCCGTCGTCTCAGCTCATTTCGCCCTCGCTGCGTCTCGTCTTGTCTTGTCACCGATCGTTTGGCGTCCCGTCGCTCCCAATCACCTCATCTGACATCTTGTCTGGTCTGATTGGAGGTTGGCTCCATCTTTTTGGAGTTCTGAGCGAATAGGGGCTGCATGGAGCGAGTGTCGGTCGGTGCACTCATTTACATATAAATGACAGCAGCGTCTGACGTGCGGGACTTTGGCTCATTTGTCATTTTGTGGTGATGTTTGTTTGTGTGTGTGTGTGTGTATGTGTGTCTTTCTCCTCAATATTGAATCGTTTTTCTTTTGTCCTTTCTGTGTGTCAGTGCGGCGTCATTACGTGTCGATGCCGAGACAATCAGCTCTGAATCAGCTGCCTCCCGCCGCCGTCTGCCCGTGACATCATAACTTCCACGAGACTATCTGATGGCTTTTCCAGTTGGATAAAAATCAATTGACTCATCCTGGAATGTAAAGTCGATTTGGCTGGAGCGAAAAAAACAAAACAAAAAAAACCATCATATAAATACGAGGATATTGTCACGGACTGAAAACTGACAGGGTGTAGTAACTTCCCTGATGTGCACTTAGTGCGCAACGCATGTGTTGTATCGGCTTTTGTTTTATAAAAATGAACAGGAAAAACAATAGGATTTCCTGCCAGAGACTCTCTTTAAAAGCCCTGAAGTCTTCTCATGTGTCATCTCTCAGAGTTATCGTAACAGGAATCCTGGCTGCCTTCTCCGACTGTTAGCTTATAAACCCCAAAATAGACCAGACGGCTCTCTGAGGCCGGGTTACCGCACATCATATTCCCACTTATATCAGATGTGATATTAGATTTGTCCTCGGGCTTTTCAAAAGGGGATGGGGTGAACTCACTTCTGTGACAATTATGGGAAACCCAGCCCTCGACATCCTTGTTACTGTAACAAGAAAAAGTACGGCCGAAATATGTGTAGCACCAAAATGTTTAGATACATAGAAACGTTTAGGGCCTGCGGGTAACAAGTGGATTGTATGATGATGTTTTAAATGTGAAACAAGCGCTTCTACTTCGTGAAACTCTGTTAGAAGAGTAAATCGATGCATCTCACATGTCTGTACGGTCGATATGAAACTTCAGCCAGCAGCTAGTTAGCTTAGCTTAGCATAAACGTTCCAGAAATGCCCAACTCTTCTTCTTTTAAGGCCCCCTGTCAGTGAGGCGGTCGGGTGGTTATCAAACAACATCTGAAAGCATCTTTTCCGTCTGGTGTGGCAGCACATGATGAGCTTTGACGCTTCCCCAAAACCAGACATCCCCCCGACTTCATGCCCCGTTTGACCAGGTGTGCACACGGCGAATAGAGGCAGGGTTTAATCTTCACTTAACTTTAGTACGACTGAGCGTGTAGAAATGGTTATTGGAGTTAATCGGTGAGAAATATCACTCTGATTGGCCGAGCAGTCGTGGCACAAGAAGAGAAAAGGAATAAAAAGAAAGGAAGAAGAGGGAGGGACGTCTCTTTGAGGCTGTCGCTGTAATATCTATGATCATTTATCACCTCCGCCTCTCCCAGTGACATTTGCAGCTCTTCTTCAGACACTTTTGTGATAAGAAGTAGCTACATTAGCAAGACTGGTGTCAAAAAACCATCAGCATCATCATAACAGCAGTTTGTTTGTGTGTGAGTGCATCACTTGTGCCGAGAAACGAGTGATGGGAGGTGACCCAGCAGTCAGCGTCAGCACTCATCGTGTTGTTTTGTCATGAATATATATATATATAGAAGTATGAAAGCAAGAAGATTCAGCATAGGATGATGAGAGGAGATGATGACGAGGTGTTGTGTAGTGTTTTAGCAGACCACTCGCACACTAAATCATCCCGGGGAAAGCTTTTACCGAACGCACCTGCGGCAGTCAAATTAGATCAGTCACTTCCAGGTCGGGTCTTGATGTCAGCCTCGGTACATTATTGGTTCTTTTCCCGGCTCTGCTTGCCAGACACTTCGAGCCAGATAGGAATAAAACTGAGCGAATTTTTTTTAAGTCATTACAAAAGAGAGTGCTGCCATAACTGATTATTGATTACGACTCTTCGGACTGTTGAGTCTGAGCGATTTCTGTCCAAGGCTGTCAGGGAGAGCTGCCAGTGTGGCGATAAACACCCACTTATTATCACATCATCATATAACACTGTTCGGGCTCGACGTGTGCTCTCTTTATCAAGTAAAGCAACTTTTAGTGCATCAAATGCAAAAAAAAAAGAACTGAGGGAAAGTTTTGTTTTTATTGGAATTATCCCAGAATGGTGAAAACGTCTCAACATAACGCAGCACCGTCACGTGACTGTCGAAATAGTCTTTAGCTTCTCAGGCTTGGAAACGCTGCCGATGTTATCTGCTGATACCGCAAGACAGCCAGTGTTTAAAAAGTGTGAGGGCATTTCCTCCTCTGCCTCCCACTCGCTCCCTCCTTCTCTCTTTGTCTCGCTCTCCGTCTATTTTCTGGCCATAATTACAGAGCTTGTGAAAGCCTTTAGAGTCTCATGAATATTTAGGTCTTGGAGGGGAAGTGTCGAGGGAGACCCATGTGTGGCTGGCCTGCCCTAATTATGGGGATCCACAACCTTGTGCCCGCCCACACACACACACACACACACACACACACACACACACACACACACACACACACACACACACACACACACACACACACACACACACACACACACTTAAAATGAGCACAGAAGGCCAGAAAATGATCATAAAAGCCTCCAATTTGGGAAAAGTTAATATAGACTTAAACAAAGGTGTTAGCACAAATCAGCACACACACACACACAGCGGGGAGGTAATAATAGCGCAGCTGGTTCTTTCAGCTCACTATTGTTAAATAGTGACATAATGACGGACACAAGCCCAGCGTGTGTGTGTGTGTGTGTGTGTGTGTGTGTGTGTGTGTGTGTGTGTGTGTGTGTGTGTGTGTGTGTATATCTGGCAGTCAGGAGGATGGGATGGGGTTCTTGGATGTCATGTCACGCTAAGTCATGGCAGGGATGCAGAGAAGTGTGACTCATTGACTCTATGACGGACAGCATTGAGTCAAGGGGAGCGACGGGAGGGGGGGGGCGTGGTTTTTTTGGCTGGAGAGAGCTGGAAAGGAAGGAAGGAAGGGGGGTGCGTGAACAAAACGTATGTATAGACAAAAATGAATCGATGAATTGGAGCTAAAAGAAGCAGAAGGAGCAAGAAAGCGCGAAGACAGGAAGTCGGGGCGAAGGAATGAAAAGCGGAAGGAAGGAGCGCACAAGACGGCAGGCGGACTGAGAGAGGAAAGGGAAATCGAGAGGTGTGTGTTTGTGTGTGTGAGGGAAAAAGATGAGAAAGGTGAAAAGTAGAAGGTGAGAAAAGAAGCAAACGAGAGAGACACGGGGGTGAGAGTTTTGGATGCATGTATTGTAATGAGTCATTTCAGACGGTGAGGGAGGGAGGGCGGCTGGAGAAGGATGGGGGAGAGTGGTGAGAAAGAACAGAGGAGAGAGGTGTAAGGAAATGTGGGAGAACGATGGAGAGACCTGAGCAGCATATTGGGAGGCTGGGAGACGAGGGAGTACAGTGGAGTGTGTCGCTGCAGATGGTGATGTCTCTGTAAAGGTGAGAAGCGAGGGTGGTGAATTTAAACACAACAAGCGTGTATGTTTAGTCCCAGAATAGAAAATAGCTTGATAATATAAATGATTCACTGGTAGAGTTGGTTGGGTGTCTGTACTGTGTTTTTATGAATTCATAATGCTCTCATACTGTCGCTGAACTGAGTTCAAAATGATCCCTTAGGCTAGCGTTCACATTAGCATTCATCACGGTGGGATCAGAGCGAATTAAACAGCTGTTAAATCGGCCTCAAATGCTGCATCACTGAATTACACAAATGTACAGACAGGTAACAAAGTCAAGGACACACCGCAAATAAAGTGCCATAGTAAGGTGTCTCTGAAACTCTCCTGGAGGGATGAATTTAATTCTTTCAAATGTTATTTCCTCTAATTAGTGTTTTGAGGATGATGACAGTGAGCATTGTCTTAAAGGAGACAGATTGTTGTTCATTTTCAGGTTGGTAATTTCATGTTGGGTCACTACTAGAACGGATTTACAAGCTTTGGTGCTTGAAAAATACAAAATCAGTTGACTCGTACTGCCCTGGCCTCTGTCTGAGACGCTCTGCTCCAGCTCCTGTCTCTTTAAGACTTTAGTTAAATTAATTCTCAAGGGATACTTTCTACACCAAACTTCAGGCAGGCTAGTAAGGATTAAAAAGGTGGGTCCACATTTGGACTCATTTCATTCATGTATTCAAACAGCTGGTATCCAATAGACCCGATCACCACAGTACGACAACACCAGCCACTTCTGGTCGACGCTCAGTTGATTTACGTCGCGGAGATTTGTTAAAATCAGCACACTTGTTTATTTCTGCTGTCATTTACAGCTGTAACTTTTAACATTTAACGATTTATAGTTTAACATGATGGCTGGAAACTTTCGGATGTTTCTGCTTTGTTTATTTTGTGTACTTTAGGTCTCCAAGCTAACATCCATCTTTAAATGAATTAGATAAATACAATTATACAAATAACACTATATAAAAAAAAAAGCTCAAACATGGATTTAAATGAATTAGATAAATACAATTGTACAAATGAAATAAAAAGAGTTTAGTAAACAAACTTGGTCATTGTTGCCATAGCAACAGCAAGAAGATCAGAACATTCTGGGCCTCTTCTGCTTTGATCTTCATGTACTGAACATTCTGGGCCTCTTCTGCTTTGATCTTCATGTACTGAACATTCTAGAATGTTGGGAGACGTGTAGAAAGATTACAGGTGCTTTCACCTCGGCTTGTTTCATTGACATCGTTACTGCTGTTAGCAATGGATCGTCAAGAGAGAAGTGAGGAGAGAAACCACGCAGATATGCGCGGAAGAGAGAGAGAAGAGAGGAGAGAGTATGTGAAGGAGAGGAGAAGAAAGAGAAACCAGCGGATCGAAAACACAGAGGTCCCGCTGGAGAAACCTTTCGGAGACATGGATAACAACCCCGTGGTGGACGAATTTGCTCTGCTTGGCCTTCAGAGAACCATGAGGCGTGAACTCGGAGACAGCAGGGTGAAGCTCACCCAAGCTGTAACTGAGGGCAGAGTCAATTTGGAAATCAAGGAGGATGCTGTGACTAATATCCTTGATCAGCTCAGAGGACAGAAAACCTGGAGCCATGAGAAAGAGCTGATGGAGAAAGAGATTTGTGCCCTGAAAGACCAGCTTACTAAGGCCCAGTCTAATATCCAGTCCAGGACGGACACCGAGGAATTGACATCACAGGTCCAAATTCTATGTAAGAAACTGTCTCTCACTCTGGATGATCTTGATGCACAGAAGTCTTACAGCAAGCGCCTTGAGGAGAGAATCCAATCGATGCGAGAGCATAGTGCTTTGAAGATGGTGGAGGAGGCTAGATATGTGGACTCGCTGCGGGCCAAAGCCGCCGAGACACTGAAGATAGCCACCGATGACCTTGAGGATCAGATTGCGAAGACCAAGGATGTTCAGGACAAGTTGGAGAAAGTTGAGGTTGAGAATAAAAACCTCAAGGAGGAAGTAAAGGCGATGGAATTAGAAGTCCACGCTGCAAAGCAGCTGCAAACATTGGCTGAACACAGCACCAAGATAGCTGTTCAAAGCCTGGAGGTGCAGCTCTTTGACAAAGACGCAGAAGTGTTTGTGGCTCGCTCGAAAGCCGAACAGCTGGAGGCCGATCTTGTATTTCAGAAATCTCAAGTTCAGAAGCTGCAGGAGAGGCTGGGCAAGAAAACGGAAGCTCTTCAAAAACAAAAGGAAGATGCTAAGAAAGCCGCAGAAAGAACCCAGACTTACCATCGTCTCCAGACTGACGAACACAAAGCAGAAACCAGGAAGGTCGCATTTGCCTTGAAAAAGGCAGAGGACCTGCTGGTGACCGAGCAGCTCTGCTGGCGGCAGGAGAAATCCTCCCTTCTGGAGGAAAGGAAGAAGCAGGACGAAGCTGCAGCTCTGCTTGCCGATCAGTTGGACAAGCAGAAGCACGAGAACGACGCCCTTTTATCTGCTCTGAGAAGTGCTGAGCAGGAACTGCAGGACCATCAAATTGAGTGGCAGGAGCTAAAGACCTCCCTCATTCAGACCTCAGAAGATCTTAAGAAGACCCTACAGGTCAAGGAGGAGGAGTGGGGTGAGACAGAAAGCTCCATGAAGGCCCAACTGGAAGATCTCATCAACAAGAAGAAGAAAAAGAAGAAGTGGTTCCGAAAGCTCTTCTAGAGCCCAAATCCACACTCAACACTGGAGACTTGCTGAAAACACACACACATTTGTCAACCCTGTGCTACTTTGGGTTTTCCCCGGGTGCTCCGGTTCGCCCACCTTCATTGAGGAAGAAATTCTTCAATAATAACAAAAAAGTTCCATCAGTTCAGGCTGCATGACAACATCTGCACAACATCGCACAATCTGCCCTGTATTCTCCCATTTAGCTATGGGAGATTTTCAGGGAAAGGTTGTTGATGTTGAGGGCAGAAGTTTATGTACAGCTGAACTTTGTAGCACTAGCGGTTTGACAAACTGATTTTTATTACATCTTTTATTCCATCTCTCGCTGTGTTTCAGCTGAAACCAACAGCGGGAATAAATGTAGTAATGGACCAGTTTTAAAGGGATGTTCCGATGTAAGTTTAATCCATGGTCTAAACTACTGTGAAACTGTGTTAGACTCACTCTTGCGAGATCGAGTTAGCAGACCGCTAATTTACGGAGTTTTTTCAACCTCAGAAACGACTGCATGACAACCATACACTGCGGTAAATGGATCCAGATGTAAACCGCCACCAAGAAGTCACAAATGATGCTCAGGACATCACCAGACTCCAGCAACAGGACAAACAGGGTCTCAGCACAAAGTCGGTGGCATCTAACCTCCGCTAGCTTAGCTGGGTTTCTACTGTGAAGCTAAAGATTTCAACTCTTCCCCATCAGCTTCTGGTTCGGGGAAGTCCCGACATGACGATTACCAAATGCAGTTAGAAAATGCTCAATTCTGTTGTTGTCCCTGTCCGCTCTCGAAAATAACTGTTATAAACTGGCAGGGTAAGACACATTTGAGCTTTTCCGTGGAGTCATGGAAATACATTTTCATCCATGAGCCGTGGAACTCTACTGCACTCGGTAATTGACTAGACGGGACTTCCTGTCAACAGGAAGCTGCTGCAGAAGAGCGGTAAATTTTATCAGCTTTTCAGTAGAAATCCAGCGAAGCTAGTGAAGTTTTAATGCCCCCGACTACGTACTGAGAGCCTGTTTGTACTGTTGCTTAAGTTTGGTGCTGATCTGAGCATTATTTGTGGCTTTTTGGTGGTGGTGTACATTTGGATCCTTTCCTGCAGCGTGTTGTTGTTGTGAGGCCGTTTCTGAGGTTGATTAAACTCCGTGAATTAGCAGTCTGTTAACTTGATCTCTCGAGAGGGAGTCTAACACAGTTTCACAGTGGTTTAGACCATGGATTAAACTTACACCGGAATATCCCTTTAAAACGGGTAAATTACTACATTTAAGTACATGATGTAAATCCAGAAGCAGTCTCAGAGTGTGGTGGAGAGCTCGGGCGAATATTAATGTGCTTTTACATGTTTCTTCAATTTTAACATTGTTACATCCTTAAATAAAAAGTAGATGAGAGATAATGTGACACACAAAGCGTAATTGAGTCTTTCTGATGAAAATTTGCTCCCTGGTGGTCTAGTGGTTAGGATTCGGCGCTCTCACCGCCGCGGCCCGGGTTCGATTCCCGGTCAGGGAAAAGTGTTTTAGTCCCGTCAGCAAAGCCATAAAAGGCTAAAAAATGATAATAAAAAGAAAAATACCTTTTCCTTCTTTTTTCAGTTTGAAGGCAGCCAGTTTTGCCTTTTTTTGCAAATGTTGCTTTGCTGCTGTTTCATTTATATGTACTCATAATAAATCTCACAATATCTGAAACAGTAACTGAAAATTATAACCTTCATGCAGTTTGTAGTCCTAAAACACCGAAATCAACAACCGGTTCTCTCCTCTCAAAGTCTACAAGTTTTTTAAAAATGTATTTTATTGGTTAAATGCACTAAATAATGTCTGTGGCCACCACAGATATAAGATATTAATCTGTGTTATTCTACGGCATTAAAATAAGTCATTAAATGTGCCACAATTTAACTGTAAAGAGCTTACGTGTCTGAAAACACGGTGGTTGCTAACTAGTGTCTAAATGAGACCACAGAGGTTGTCGAGGACATTAAACGTCTCATCAACTCACTCATCCATCTTTACAGGCCGACTGTGGAAACTGCACAAAGTATTCTAACTGTAACTTTATAAGTTGTAGATATTCTTATGTGCAGTAATTGTGTATTATAAGGTGACTTTAAGTCAAGCAACCGCAATATAGTCAGTTTATAGCCAAACATCTGTATTCATCAGTGAAGTATATCTTGCTGAACACAAACGTGATTTTGATGAGGGAAACTTTTTGAGATCTTTAACATGCACAAGAACACGCTGGATATAAAACACTGACGCAAAGGGAACAAATACAGAAAAGCATCATATGTCTCCTTTAAATTGAGATCAGGTGACTCTGAAATGCCACCGCGCAGGATTCACTACATTCTCATACTCATCAAACCATCCAGTGACCTCTTGTGCACCGTATGGGAACATCTGCATACGGGGAATGAGAAACGATATTGGAAGCCAGTGAGTGTCAGGCGTGAAAATGTCAACGTTGACTCGCCTGCTGATGGTATCAAACGGCAATGTCTTCACCTCTGCGATGATGTCATCGAGGTCACTTCTGGTTAGGCTTGGAGTCAACAGATTTTATTTGCAGAAAGGCTGGATGACAAACTAAAAGCAGGAGATGTTTTATCTATCTTCCTTGAAAGACCTTCTGTTCTGAGGGCAGCGTGGCTGCTAATAAAGTGTGACTATGGTTTTGTATCCAGACATTAAAAAACGACCAGTGCTCACTATCTTGTCACTGATGAACATCTGCGGTGGGTTCAGTCCAGCTGTTGCAGCGCTGTGGTCCTGACAGGAGATCAGGCCCGTCTCACCGCCACCATGTGTGAGCTTTCATCAGGCCACTTCACAACCCTGTGAGCGGAAACCAGACCACCACCACACGCTGTGAAGGCACGCTGCTGCCACACAGACAGTGACACACACACACACACACACACACACAGACACACACATGCTGGTACCATTATGAACTCGAGCACACACTCAGAGGCGCACAAACACACACGTGTCAGCACCAATTATGACAGACCACAGTTTGATGAGGTGTGTCACCGGTCTGAGAGGAGTAGAGCCCTGTGTGTTTGTGTGTGTGTGTGTGTGTGTGTGTGTGTGTGTGTGTGTGTGTGTGTGTGTGTGTGTGTGTGTGTGTGTGTGTGTGTGTGTGTGTGTGTGTGTGTGTGGTAGAGAATTGGTAAGAAATTAGTCACTTAATCACATGATTGCAATCACTGTTCATCAAGTAGCTTCAGACTGGACGGGCTTATAATACCGTTCAGCAGCAGCAGCTGTGTGTTTGTGAATGTGTGTGTGTGTGTGTGTGTGTGTGTGTGTTGTGGCAGGAAGAGCTGAAAGGAAGAGCTTATGTTTACTTATGTATTCCATACATTAGCTGAGAAGTGAAATGAATGAACCAGTGCAGTGTGGCCCCAAGTCCGTCAGAACATCTCCAAAGTGTTCCCGTCTCACTCGGATGTCTGATTTCTAAAATGTGCTGGAGGGGCTTTTCAACACTGTTTTTCCATTTTGTTTAAACAACAGTTGGTGGATATTTTTGAACCCCGGAGAGAGAAAAGTACTGGGTATAATGGAAATGTCAACAATTACGATTTGATCTGGCAGTACGTTTGAAAGGAAATGGAAATTGGCGTGTTCTCATAGGCAGTAAATGTAGTGGTAAAACAACCCCTGCGCTGGGCTTTTGATTGCAACAGTGTGCGCACGACTCCAGCCAAGACAGTGAGTAGTTTCTCTGCTTACCTGCAGTTTATATTTATTCCTCATTAATTATTAGACCTGTGGTGAGACCAAGAATAATCCATTTCGGTGTTATTGCTGAGGAAATCCATCCTCTTCATCAAGCCCACTGAATGCACAAATATGGGAGAAGCTGCAGGGACGTGACTGAAAACAGCAGGTCAGGACTTTTACGCTCGGCAGATACCGATATTCAACATATGAGATAAACTACAGAACGTCAAATATTCATTTTAACATAAACACATCACAGAAACATCACATCTTTATATGTCTTTTGCTTAAATAGTCTATTGGAATAAAGAATTGTGATGGACATATTTACTGAGCAGGACAACGCCATTTTGTTTCTAAATGATGTCAAACATCAATTATGTTTCATATTTCTCTACTTCACCTCTTTGTTATTGACTTCCAAACAACCAGATTGATGAACATTTTTCATGAAAGCAGTCAGCTAACCTTTATTTTTATGAATTGATCTATCTGCTGATTATTTTCATGATTATTTGTTCGTTATAAAATGTGAAAATTGTGAGAAATGCACATCACAGCTTCTCAGAACCCAAAGTGACGTCTGACCATCAGTCCAAAATCCAAACAATCTTTAATTACTGTAAAAAAAATAAAAAAAAAAAAAAGACAAAGAGAATAAAGGCAATCCTTAGATTAACAGAGCTGGAAGCTTTCTGCTTGAGAAGTGACGGAAGTTTCCGGCAATTAATTCTCTTTCGACTAACTAATCAATTCATTTACTTATTTATGCAGCTCTACCCATTTTAGTTGATCTAACACGTCATCACATTTCCCTCCTCATCCGTTCTTAAGCAGAAGAATCTTCTCCCTGTTTGGTTTAAGGGATGAACATACAATTTCCCTGCTCTTAATTGTGGCTTCTGAAACGAATTCTTAACGATCTTAACGATAATACCTTCTGTATTATTAGCTGTGACTTTCAGCACAGCTGGAGCCCGCGCAGTCTTTGTTTTTGGTAAAATTCACCACCGGAATTATTTCCAGCATCGGCTCATCTTCACTCACCTCCTCCAGAAACTCTCCGAACAAACACACACCAAACCCGATTTTAAAAACGAGTGTGCTGCAGCTCAGGACAGGAGCACTGTGTCATCCAGTCAGAACTTTGGGCTTCACCACCAACATGATTCTCGGTGAAACACAGAGTGTGTTTTATGTGTGCAAGAGGAAGAGGAAGGCAAAAAGGGGGAAAACAACACCCCAGCTCATGTGGAGGATTACAAGAGATGATGAGCGCTCAGTGAAGCAGATGTGTGTGAAGAGTAAGATAATGTTTGTTTGCACTGAGAGAAAGAGGAGGGACGTGTGCAGAGCCATCCCAGGATACAGGAAGGGCATTAGGTTCACGTCGTACGGAGAGCATCCCCCCACCCCACCGCTAATGAATTATTTATTCAGTCATTTTTGTTTTTCATTAAGCGAGGATCTGGGTCAGACACAGGAGCACGACTGTGTGTGGAGGAGATGAGGAGCAGGACGAACGTTTCTGCACAATGAGTAGTGAAATCTGCCACTTTAGAGAGCGGCAGATAGGAGGACAGACGCAGGATATGAGGCAGATATGGAGACGCGAAGAGAGACGGCCATCCAGAGAGACACACACATATGTGAGCCAGCTGTTTGTCATCTCCCTTCGGTCAGAAAACCAGCAGGTGTTTGTATTCACATGACAGATGGAGACAATTTGTGGCAACGTGTTGTGTTGCATCGCGATAAGAAAAGCATCGGTTTCCCTTCAGGGTTTCAGCCTCCGAGCTGGTTTATCTGCCGCTGTAACAGATCTGACCGATCGCCCTGAATTAGTCAAAGAAACAGGAGGCGACCGTGAAACTGGAGAGTCTGTACAGTACGAAACACCTTGCAACGTGTGTGTGTTGGTGTGCTGGTGTGTGTGAAAGAGAAACAGAGACAGACAGCAGATTCAGTATAACTTTCAAACATTTATTATCATTTCAGCTGATTTTTATACGTGATTTTTCTTAAAGATTGTTGTTTTGACAAAGAAAGTGACACCCTGGGTTTTGTGAATTTGTTGTGGACTTTAATAAAGAATCATTGTGAAACAGCATTTTTCTGTGTTCAAGCTTGTGTCCCTAGTAAAGTAGATTTTGTACAACTATTAGGATCTCTTACAACCTGAAGGGAATGAAAAGAAAGGGCTTTTTAAATCATAATTTCACAAAATATTATGTATTGACTCTTAAGGAACCTCAAACTTGATATAAGCGTCCAGTTTTTTACACCAACATGGTAGAATATTTGATGCATATTTACACAGAGGGGAGTCTCTGGTGTTGATGACATTAAAGATCCTTTCCCATTTAAAGAGCAATTTGTAATATATGGTCAACATTTTAGTTTTTAACATTTAAACTCAATGCTGCAGACATGAAAATGTTGTTATGTCTCTGTGTTGACAGCCGTCCCCGGCCCGTCCTCTCTCATAGTACCATGTTGTACCTCAAGAGGTGATAGTCTGGTAGCTTCAGCTGGGAGCTGCAGTGTGTTCCAGTTCACAAAAAGTCAAGAAAATACATATTTTCAAATGTGTTTTCGGCATCACACAGAAAATACGACCGCACACCGTCTGAATTCAAGTTTCTCTCTGTTACCGAACTAAGACGAGCTTAATTGCCTCGTTCACACATCGTTAAACACACTTTATTTAAACTCGACGTGAACGAAATGAATCTCATCAAAACAGTCTTGGTTTGGGTCAAATAATTCAGAATGAGATATGGAAACATTCTGGCTCTACTCGCTCCTTCGCCACTTCACGCCTCTGTCGTCTGCTGCCGTGTCCTCTCGTCCTCGGAGTCGTCGTCCTGGTCAGAGCGACTGTAAATCACCTCTGTACTGTAACTGAATCCCCCCTGTCTTCAAATGGCATCCGTCAGTCTTTGAGGCTGTTTGGTCACAGTCTGGCATCCAGCCGTGTTCACAGGGAGGTGGCTGAGCCCCGCAGGCCGCGATGACTCCCCACAGTCCCATCAGCTAATAGAACAACATGGCACCACCGGCTAACTGAGCTAATTACTAAAGGAAGCTATAGAGGATAGCGAGCAGCACTCTGTCCATCTCTACCACATAACACCTTTAAACAAGCCGAAAAGCTTAATATCACACTCAGACGCTTTCCCCTTAATCTGTGTTAAGAGGATTAGAAGTCAATTCAAAAAGCACAGAGAGAAAAATAGTTAGCGTTTTTGACAGGTGTGCTGATATAATCTGGATCCGTGCGCAGACATGATCTGACAGGCTGAAGTATTCTGCGCTCGAGGTGAGGAAATCGTCCAATATCCTGCTGCCAGAACCTGTAGAGATGTTTTTTGTTGTTTGTGGGGTGGGAAAAAAAAATCTTACTGCCGTCACACAATCGAAAATTCCTGGTGTAATATATCTCTTTTATACAGGAGAGTGGCTCTAGGGAAATATTTGGTCCATTCAAGGGGAAAAGGGGGGGAGAGAGAGAGGAGGAGTGACAGGGAGATGGAGCGACGAGGGAAGCAGGGGAGATATGGAAACGATGGAGCATCGATAAGAAGCTCATTATTCTGTTCCTATATTTGGCTCCACATCCTCCTCTCTTACTTACAGTGGAGACCTCCCCCATGCAGGCCGGGGTCCTACTGACGTCTGTCGCCTGTACGCCTGTCTGTCTGTCTGTCTGCCTGTGTGTGTGTGTGTGTGTGTGTGTGTGTGTGTGTGTGTGTGTGTGTGTGTGTGTGTGTCAGTACTTCTGTGGTTGTCATGGCAACGTTAGATGGCCCAGCATATGAGGGTGTTTTCGGCGAGGTTGATGTATAATGAGCCAAGGTCTTTTGTTTTCAGAGGGAGATGTTCATCGGGTTGACCTTTCCCCTCCGCGGAGCTGATCGGCAGATTGAATGTACGAGGCGGTCTCCTCCGCCGCGTCGACTTCGACTCGGCTCCTCCGGTTTGCGACGGGCTCTCCCGTCATTACCGCGAGGTCTGCCTTTTCGTTTGACTCGCCAGCACCAAACTGAAAGGCATTAACTTTGTGCCTGGAGTGTTTGAATGTTCACTGACACTCTTATATAACTTTTTTTTTTCCTCTGCCTGAAGGAGAGAGAAGACAGAGTTGATTACATGCACACAATAATCTGATTAACAGTCTTTATTTAGATTAGATTGGTTGAGATGTGTAAATATCTATATTCATATGAACACAGAGGAGAGGGGCTTCAACTAATGACAAGTTACCAGAGCCGGAGATGATGTCTGCTTTTGTCATTTAAGGCGTTCAAACCACAAAGATATTACATTTATAATGAAAGAAGACAAAGAAAGGAAGCAAATCCTCACATTCAAGAAGTTTAAACCATCAAATATTACAGTTTATATCCCCAAATAAATGACTTAAAGTATTCACTTTACTAGAATTTGAGACGATTGATACCGCTGTGATATCTGTTTGTATTTTTCCATGGAGGAAAACGCTGCACAAGGCGCTGCAGAGATGAGCAGTCAGACAGGTTTTAAACACGCTTTTATCTGCTCATCTAAACCGTCCGTGTGAAAATGTAAATAAAACTGAACTTTGAATTTATTACACAGACTGTCTGCTGTTCCACGGCTGGCGACTGCGGGGCTGCTTCCTCATTTCGACAAACTGACTGATAGCGAGGAGTGAAACTGGTGAGTAAAGTGGAATCATAACAAATCGCCCAAACCATAATGAATGAGTCCCAGGTGAAGAGGAAATGAGCTTTGTAACCTACAGAGTTGCAGAATCAGAGGTATTAGAACGGTCGACTGGAGATCCAAAAACAAATCCCGCCTTTAATTTTCAACATAAGCAGTGTCAGGCTTGCAGATGAAGCACTTCCGAGGCTGTGATGGGATTACGTCAGTTGAATAATCGGTACAAAAAGATGAGTCTGCTTCTTTTAATTAAAACGTGATACAAGTCTGCGCCCATAGAAGTGAAAGGCCGAGAGTAAACAGTTGCTCCTGTGGTGCAATTCTGTGCGAAACGTTCAATCACTGAGCTTAATTTTACGTTGAGTTTGCAGCTAATGATTTCGATCAAATCAAGCTCTCAACTTTGATCGTTAAAATCAAAAGCGGGATCGGTGGTCCGCTGATTTTCTTCCCTGACTGGTTGAGTAGACACGAGCTGGACTCTTGTGAATGAGATGTGGAGTGTGGGAGAGTATTAGAGAGGTCATGACAGGGACAGACAGACAGACGGACAGAGAGTGACACCTGCAGAGGGCTGCTAATCCCAAACTAAAGTAGATTACTGTAGCAGCCTGGTGCTCCCTCCCAGTCTGCCCGCAGGAAATGGAGCTGCCGTAAGCCGCTAAGTTGCTGTGGGCTGAGAAACTGCTGGCCGCGCTGCTGTGTTGACCAGAAGCGCCGCTCGACATCTCTCAGCTCCACCCTGAACTCCTCGTCTCCTCTTTGACCCGACTGTCGCCTCCGATGTGTCACTTAACCTGCTCTGCTGAGGCCGGCTGTCGGACAAGGTCTGTCTGTGTGTGGCTGCTGTCACTCTGGTGTGTGTGTGTGTGTGTGTGTGCCCAGTATAGCTGCATAGAGCACTTGAGGTAATGTACAAGTTGTGTTTACGTAAGCTGATGACGTACACAAAATGACGATGATGATAAAACTCTTTTCCTTTGTACAAACACACAGCTCGTCGTTTCTGTCCGGGAGTTTTGACGGGTTTAAAACATTTTTAGAGCTGCTAAATCTCATTTTGACAGACTGCTTTTCAATTCCGATGTCTTTCCTCTTTACTAGACCCTGCATGCTGGCTGCTAATCACAGTTAAAAAGAAATACAATATATAATGGAATTACATTTATATCAACTCACAGAAAGCAACTCTTGTAATAACTTGGCCATTTTATTACTGAATGCTTCAGTGGAAATTTTATTGCATCAATGTTTCCAGACATTTAGAAATGAAAACAGTCTTTTTCTCTCTGATAAAAATAAGGCAATGGAAACGCTGACATGGTAAAATTAAAAATAAAGGCGTTCCTTAACCATTAGCGACGATATGAATCGATGTTGCATCGATGCTTTTGGATCGTCGGTCACTGAATCAATATGCAGATCAGGATCTGAGCATCGTTACACCGCCACAGTAAGCACAGGTGAGAGATGGTAACCTGGAGTGTTGACAGTGTCTCACTGAAACTGTGTCTGCACACTCGCTTCTGAATCTTAAAGGGACCATCTGGAGCAGCTGACCACTAGTAGCACCAGAGACCAATGTTTTGATGAGTGAGTGACACTGATTGAACATTCAGTGGTGACACTAAGAAGCAAAGCAACGCACCTTTAAAGACATGAAACCAGAGGGCTGCAAACAGGTTTTCATGAGCATGTTTTCAAAACAGTCAGCAGTTAGCCTGCAGAGATAAACACACAATGTTTTGGTGAGAAACAGCGAATGAAAACAGAAGAAAACCCTGCAGGACACCTTCAACACTGTGAAGAGTTAATTAATGAAAAGTTATTCTAACTTCTACATTTTCTCTGTGCAGTTTGTTACTTGTTTTGATAAATATCCAACTTTATTTTACGTTCCGATCTTCGCTTTACAGCCTGAACGTTTATTGTCTGAGTCGTGCAGGACCGCGAACAGTATTTCCTCCAGCTGTTCAGTTTTGCAGGATGTGAGAGGCCGCAGGAATTCTCGGCTTGAATTACAGGCGTAAATGATGTTTCGCGGTGACACGGTTACACCTCTGTTTAGCCGAGTTCCACATAAAGACGCAGGGATGTTGACTCAACGAGCGAGACGGATGACAACAACACAAACATCAAACGACCTCTCTGTGGGTGCCGGCGTCGTTGTCCTGACAACAGAACAGAGTGCATGACACCTCGTGTGACGAGGCTAATATCGGGTTTTGTAAACGGGTCTCTTTGCTCAGCATGACGTACAGTAAATGGAAAATATGAAACTCTGTGTTGATGGCAACTTAAATAGCTGCTCCAGCTGTGACAGCGTTTCCGATTGCAGAACAGCACAGAGACGAAGGGAAAGGCAGTAAAGAACCTGAACGTGGGTTGAGGACAGTCCTGATGTATTTGTGGTGTGTTTCAGACCACTCTGTTGTTTACCTATTTGTCTGACCTCGCACCCTTTGGCCTCTGGTGTCTGCACGAACATATGAGATAAAAACATGTTCCTGAACGCTGTGAACTCCATTTCAGGCCAATACAATGGTGGGAACTTGTTGAACCCATCAGCAGTTAGTACAATAGGACTTCAACCCCCAAGGGAAGCTCACCCAAAAATGTAAAATGTAAGTTCCGTCATTATCTTCTCACTCCCATGATGATGAACAGTCAGCGGAAGTTTCAGAGTCCACGAAACATTTCTGGAGCTTCACAACAAAACTGTGTTGCAGCCTTCTCCTAAACAACAGCAGAAAAATATAATGAAACAAAATAAAATGGCTTCTCTGCGGTATTCAAAGTCTTATTTATACCCTTGATACACGGTCGAGCTTGTGAAGCCACATGCTGCTTTTAGCTTTTCAACAACAGTGATGGTGTTAAAAAAAAACATGATTTCAAATCCATTTGGGATCTCAGGCCTTCAGAACACTTAAGTCTCCATCTACTTCAGTTAATTCGGGGAACGCTGTTTTGTTGTGAAGCTCCAGAAAATGTTTTATAGACAACACAACTTCACCTGACTTTGCGTCTGCACAGGGGAGAATAGATAATGACTTCATTTTCGTTTTTGTGTGACCTCATCCTTTAATCCATACTCCTCTGCTTGTCTGGTAAACAGCGTGTCCTTCTGTGCACATGTGTAGATATGATTTAACCGTCTCCAACGATTACCTTTGTCTCTGTCTCTCATTCTTTAATCTGATCGTCTGTCTGACTGACTCTGGCCTGAAGTCGTGACTCAGGTTTTCAGAACAGAGGTTGATTCACTAGAAAAACTGAGCAAATATTCTACTCAGATTGTGTCACAGCAGCTTCGTCCTTGCGGGCTTGAAGCACAGACCTCGTGTATGACGAGCTGATGTGTCTGACCATGTTTGATATGTGTCACTGTGATGGGTTTTTTTCTCCCCCCCCCCCATGTCCTGCAGTATCTCAGGTGTTGTCGAGCCTTGAAGTGAAATGGAAGATAAGCTGCTTTGATAGAGTGACGTGTTCATTCTTGTGTGTCATGTTGACAATAAAAGATCTGAAATGCCACGAGCCATAAAACAAATCCAGAGAAAAGTCTGTAAAAACAGCACATGTTATTGGAGCGACGGCAGAATGCTACAAGCAATCTGACACTGCGGACACGTCGTGTTTTCTGTCCCTGTGGTAATCTGCTGTATATTGCAGTATACGGCAGTAATGTTCTTATTCCTGCAGCCTGAGCACAAGCTAACGTTACAGTGCAGCTTCGAGGTGACACTTATGACTTCTGGCCTTGCAGGCTGTCCAGTAAAACTGATTTACCAATATTACTTTTTTCTCCTACTGATGCCTCGACTTTTAGCTGCTTTTGTGAAGAGAAAAGAAAAAAGCACAGCTTTGACTTCAGCCGTGTTTTGTTGAATGCCAGCGTCAGCGCTCGTGTGTCATGAAATCGGCCCTTCGGAGTGATGATCTTAAATCTGTTGAGATTCCCTGCACATGTAGTCCGGGCCACTTTAATTGAAGGATTTGCCCTTTTGTAAGACATTTAATTGACAAACGATACAGCATTGTAATGGGCGTCTGCAATCAGAGGGCAGATTTGTTCGCCTTTCCCGGCCTTGGCGGGCGAGAGAGAGACAGCCGCCTATCACAGGCCGATCTGTGCGTGAGTGTTAATGATTTAGGGTCTCTGTGGGACACTGAGAGGAGGACTTGGCACGTGGCAGCGAGAGGTCAGCAGTGACAGACGCAGACCAGCAGATGTTGGAGAACAGGGGGGGGAGGGAGGAGGGAGGAAGAGGATTGGCTTAGGGGACAGTTTTTTGTGAGTGGAGAGGGAGGTGCCGGACTGATTGATGGATAGATGAGCAGAGATGGGGAAGGGAAGGGAAAGAGGGGAGTAGGGTGAGAAAGAGGCCATCAGGAAGAAAGAGATGAGCCATGCAGAGACGTGAAAACGACTAAGGGACATCTGAAAGTGCTCTCCGACGGGGAGCAGTATCGATGTTAATGTGAAGAGAAAAAGCTGACATGTGTTTGTTGTGTGATCTCAGGCCTCTATTTTTCACGTGGCTCGTTTTTGAGAACTCCAAATTGCTGCTTTCATCATTCAGACGTATATAAATAACAAGCAACCCTTCAAGAACTGCAAAATACAGTTCAGTAGACATTTTTAGTAGAGCTGCTGCCATAAGTGGGGTACAAAAGATCAGAAACATTCATTATTTTAAACATTTAAGGAAAGTTTTTTCAGATGTGTGTGTGTGAAGACGTGGCCTTCATGGTACACGTATATCATCCGGAGAGTGAGGCGTGGACATGCAACCCAACCAGAGACGGTATAATTGTCTGAGAGAGAGCGGCACAAAGTGAGACTGTGACTCACTTAGAGAGCTTTCCTATAATGAAACAAGACATGGAAAGGTTGTGTTTTAATGGAGAGAGAGAGAGAGAAAGAGAGAGAGAGGGAGATGAAATGAAAGCAGCAGATCGCTGTCCGTCCCTCCTGCTGCCTCCATTTGCCGTCATTGATTGTGCAGCCGGGCTGAATTAATGCCTACCTGCTGTACTCGGATGGCCAGCATCTGTACGTGTGTGTGTGTGTGTGTGTGTGTGTGTGTGTGTGTGTGTGTGTGTGTGTGTGTGTGTGTGTGTGTTTCAGAAAGCCTTTTCTTTTGTGTCCACACAGAGCGACAGCTGGAACATTCGTATTCTCTTTATACAGACAAAGACAGATGAAGACAACCTTGTGATATTCGGCTTTTTTTTCTTTTTCTTTCCGTTTTATTATTAGGGGGTTTTCTAGGGTGAGCACTGAGGGTTGAGATCCAATCTACGGATTAGAATTAAGATTAGATTTGGATTTCATTGAGTTAAATTAAGGTTAGTTTAGGGTTAAGACGGGTTTAGAGTTAAGATTGAAAGTAGGATTATATAGCGGCATACATTGTCTGAAATAAGAAAATGTCTGCCATGCATTAGCACCTTAGATTCTACACAGCCTTTTTCAAGATGGCAGTGTCGTACTTTATTCCACCCTGACGAACACATAATGGATCGTTGTCCTGTCTTTAAACTGGGAGATGGTGCCAAAATCGACATCTGTGTGTTGGGGAGCCAGCAGGACGGGACAGAGGTGTAATGTTTAGAAGACGTGTTAAGTGTGCAGCTCACCAACGGAGGATTTTTAAAAAGCAGCTCGCAGCAATTAGACTGAAGGACAAAGAACAGCAACCAATTGTCTCCTACGAACAGAGGTGCCCACGTCTCCTGCCGCTGTATCTACATTGTTTTGTTCAGTGCAAAAATTCAAAGCTGCACGATGATCTCTGCTTAAGAAAAAAACTATAGAGTAGGTTTCTGAAAACTCCTGAGATTTCCTGAGGGATCATCAGGAGATTCAAAAAGAGAGAAACAGGTCACTGACTCAGGGGAGGACGAGTGTGCTACATAGGAAACACCCAGAGGGAAGAGGAGAGTCGCCTCGCAAGATAAATGTCTTAAACTCAAAGATGAAAATGTACGATGGAGAGTCCACAGATGATGTAATATCGAGGTAAGGTGGGGCATTTAAACCCTTCTGGAAACTTTAACGAGCTTTAGCAACGGCAAGACAAAAAAAAATGTTTCAGGGGAAGAATTTGGAAGGAATTTTGCAAGTTATGACTCCGTGTTTGATGGTGTTTGATCCCAGTTGAGACTTTGAGGTCAACATGTTGGGAAATACAGTAATTTGCTTTAGAATAGAGATTTAGATGAGAAGACTGAGACTCCTCTCACGTCTGCGTGCTAAATATGAAGCTACCAGCCAGGTGTTGCTCAGCTTAAAGACTGGAAACATGGGAAACAGCTCACCAAAGGTCACAGAATCTGCCTTCCAGCACTTCTAACACTCACTAATTGTCGTGGTAAATCTCTTTTTGTTTAATCCTATAAAAACCAGAGTGTGAAGAGGGCATGCTGTGGTTTTTAAGGGGGGTTTTTGCGAGGGACTATTTCTTGGCCGGATGCAGCGGCTTCCTGACGTCAAGACTCTGAGAAATCACTCCTCCTGTCCAGGAAATAGTCGAGCACATTACCCCCAGAAAACACACAAAAAGAAAGCACTGATGTTCTCGTTAAAATATAAAACTATTCCTTTAGATTTAAAGTGAAAGCTGTTTTGGGTCAGAGTAGAAAACCAGGGTCCTCACAAGCACGTAGATGTTAATGTGTGTGGAAACAACAGCTGATCAACTTCCCCCCCTGCTATTTCCTCATCCAAACGATCTTTCTCTCAACCATCTGTACGTGTAATTCTACCGTCTACTGTTTCTTTTCTCTCCTCCTCTGCCTCTAACTGTCCTCACCCTTCACCCCCGAGGCTGCACGTCTCCGACCCCTCGTTCCTCCCACATCCTTTCTTCTCCTCTGCCATCCACCCGTCCGTCCGTCCGTCCATCCATCCCTCCCTCGCTGTCAGGCCGTCTCCCCTGGGCCGTGTGGACAGTTGGATGGCTTTGTGTTTGACACGTGTGTTGGAAGGAGTCAGGGCACGCACACACACACACACACACATGCACACGCCCACAAGTGCACATACACACACACACACTTCCAGTTTCTATTGTCAGTAAGCTGCTCAGCTGTGAGGCCCCTAGCCCTAATTCTGTGTGTGTGTGTGTAGGGTAAGGACAGGGTCCCCATTGTCCTGCAGATTAACTCACACACACACACACACACACACACGCGCGCGCGCGCACACACACACACACACACACACACACACACACACACACACACACACACACACACTCCCTCGGCCCCATGGGGTCCCTTAAGTGTGAATGTGCCTTGAGGCAGAAAATCAGGGGGCAATTTACAGCAGGGTCCTTCGGAGAAGATGGGGGATGTACCGCAGGCTCCGTCCTACGTCTGAGGCTTTAAAGTCAAACTGCATCTTTGGTTCCTCATTCAGGATACAAAGAAGTGAGTCTGAGCCCTTTTTATTAGACAGTACAGGAGTTATGATTTATGCAGGAGTGTAGTGACAGTTGATGGCGCGACAACATGGATGTGAGATGGTAAAATGTTCTGTATATTTACTTTATCTGCCCTTAAATGCATTTTTACGTGCAGCGTGTTTTTTCTGCCGCGACGCCGGACAACACGATCAATTTTGGTGATCACTGGTTTGAAGCGAAACCTCCCCGGAACTAAAACCCCGGAAAAGCTTCTAATCCGGCAGAATTAGGGGGGCTGAGTTTGTGGGTTTGTATTTTACATGCAAATTAAACTCTAAATTATCAGCAGCAAAATAATGAGCTGAGCCCTTGTAGACTCGCAAATTCAACCTGTCGTGTCTGTGCAGCTGAGCCTCTGCTATCAGTGCAGCATCGCTGGGTCCTGTCTCTTTGTCATATTACAGACGCAGGCTGCTACAGTCCTCCTCAAGGACTTACAAGGGAAAAGCACTTAATTGGCCTTTGTGGGAGAACTGATGAGTTATTGCAGCAAACAGGATTACAAAATATATAAGTGTTGGGATTACAGCAGTTAAACTAGTTTATACACAAACAATCAAAATCCTCATTTTAAAAGAAACGTTGCACTTTTTCTAAACCATAAACCTGGACGTGGCCTCACAGCAGCGTGTTTCGTGGAAACGGGGCCTCAGATTCTCCCCCACATTTCTAAGCTCACTTCAAAGCCCCCTCCTCCTCCTCCTCCTCCTCCTCTTCCTCCTCCTCCTCCTCCTCCTGCTACCTGTGTGCATTATGTCAAGCATACAGTGACTGCTTGCATTCAAAACCATTGACCTACATCGGCTGACGAGAATAACGATGAGTCAGTTCGGAGGTTGAGCTCGGTGTGTGTGTGCACACGCTTGAACTGGGGCAAAGGTAACGTGTCTTACACACACACGTCTGCTTCAGGTGATCCACAGCCGCCAGTGTGTGTTTGTTCAGATCTGCTTGCTTCCTCTTCCTCCAACTCTTGGTCTGAATGAGGCCAACTGACTGGCTTTGACGTGTGTGTGTGTGTGTGTGTGTGTGTGTGTGTGTGTGTGTGTGTGTGTGTGTGTGTGTGTGTTCCAGTACCTGTTTCTTCTTTGTTTAACGTACTTCAATTTAAGGTCACGACCCACTTCTCGTCCAGGGTCGTCGATCTCGACTTACTGGTTTTTACACCACGTCTCCTCAGTAAAGGAAGTAATACTACCGACATGACTGACGCCGCCCCGCGTGTTGTTGACCTTTTACAGCCAGCAGCTGGTTAATACTTCTGAAGATCACTAATATACAAAACACATCATGTTTATTCAATACGTGCACAAAACCGAAGCGCACACATGACAGCTCAACTCCAAGAATTTCCTGTTGGTGAAGAACTCGCAGCTTCAGCTCAGCTAAGCTAACTGTAGCTAGCTGTAGCTTCATATTTAACAGATAGATACAACGGTATCAATCAGGGATGCACGATATATATCAGACTGAATTATTGGCCCAATATTGGGAAATTTATGTGCTCGGATCCGACTCAGTCTGGGCGAAATGTCACTGATACGTACTGCTTTTGTTGACTTAACGAGGATGGCGTCTACAAACTCTGACACCGCTGGTTGAAAGTTAGCTTGCAGTCAACCAATAAACACAGAGAGGAAGAAGAAGAAGACGACCTGAGAGCCAAATATGTTGTCTTGACGACACAACTGAACTGAGAATACGTGTTCCACAAGGGTTCAGAGAGGAGGCTGTAAAATATTAAATCATCCATCTTTGCTCGCTACATCTTAGACTTTTTTTTTCCTTCAGATGTGCAGAAGCTGATGTGAACTTTGAAATGTGTAAATGTTAACGTTTTGGTTATCTTATCAGTGTTTGACATGAGAAGCAGGTAAATATCGATATCGTCTGTAAAAGATCTGTGTCATGCATCCCTTAGTATCAGCCTCTAAAGCTCATGCAACGCTGCGCCAGAAAGGAAGTAAGCATGATTTCTAAAATGTCGACCTTCCTTGATTTAAGTATGTGTGTGTGTTGAATGGACCAGCTCCAAATTAAATGCATCATCTTTGTTAGTTGTCTGAGAACAAAAAGTCAGACAAAACCATGATAAACCGTCCTGCGCCTCCTTTACTGCGTCACATCTGAATGCCTCCGCAGACATGTGATGTAATGATACGGTGATGATATAGTGGGAACAGTGGTGTTGTGGGGAGTTTGGTTCCCTGGTGGTCCCCGCAGCCCTGGGAAAAGGAAGTCTGTACAGGAAGCGAGCCGGCTGGGCCTCAGTCCTGCATGACTGCGGACACTGTAGTCTGGCCCACGTATGTCTAAGTGCACACATTGCCTGTTCACATACACACCCACATCCTCCTGCAAGGGGGGGTTCATGTTTATGTGTGTGTAAGTGCATCAGCATGTCGGTGTCTTTGAATGCCACACGGCGGTGAATAGTTCTGGTAGTGACAGAAAACGATGCCTCACAATGGTGTTTCTTCTAAACTCTTCCTCAGCTTCCCCCGACTTTGTGAATGACTGATGTAGCTGCGGGAAAGAGGCTCCGACGACTGAAGGCCGATAAATGGACTTAGTCATCACATCAGCTCGGAGCCAAGTTATGCAGTAATGTGGGCAGATACACGACGTGATGACAGGAGGGAACAGGGAGCGATGGAGCAGAACAAAGAGGAGCATCTCCTCACCCAGACAGTACTGGATGTGATGAGTTAACGGCAGGAATGTGGGGGGGGAAAAAACACTTTGAACTCTGCAGAAGTCATCGAACATTGCCTTTTTTATCTCCTCCTAAACGGATAAATAAACTCGTCATGACTGGCATATTTCAACTTGCTGACCCAGACGTGCACAAGCTCCTCTTGTGTCGTGCATGTGGCACGTGCAGGGGTGTGTGTGTGTGTGTGTTTGTGTGAACATGTGTGTTGGTGTGTGTGCCTCGAACAGAGGGAGAGGCGGGGGTTGGTTTGGTTGGTTGGCTCGGTGTGAGCTCTTTGTAAGCAGAAGAAGGGAGGGAGGTGAACCGGGTGTTTCTCTCAGCTGCCTGCTGGTCTGGTTGCTGTTGGTAACTTTGCTTGATGAGATCAGAGGGGATCGGCTTTCAGCCCTTCATCTCTCTCTCTCTCTCTCTCTCTCTCTATATATATATATATATATATATATATATATCACTCTGTCCTCTCTCTCTCTCCCTCTCTGTCTCGGAAAGACTGAAGTGGAACTGAAACTGGAGTGGGGCTGCGAAGTCTGTGGTTGTCAGAGGAGAACGTCGTGACGGCGCTGCCTTGGAAACACTCTTAAGAGTTGGAGCGCAAGTGTGTTGGGGGAAGGTGGTGGTGGGGGAGTGTGAGGAAGAAGTGATAGCCTTGGGACAGATAAGCTCCAGGGAAGGAAAAGAGGGAGGGAACAAGGGAGGAGGAGGAGGAGGAGGGAGAGGTGGGCAGCTCTCTGAGGAAAGAGGGAGTCTCTCTCTCTCTCTCTCTTTCTGCCTCTGTGCGACTTGCCGGCTGCCGGTCTCTTCTGCCTCCTGTCTACTCGGGTTCTTGCTCCCTCGCTGCGCCGGCGGCTGGCTGGAGGAGTTTAGTGTTTTGGCTGCCTGTCCGGATTTGAACATGGACCGAGGAGCCACACGCAGCGAGACATGAGAAGAGCCGCTGGAGATTCACTGTAAGTGTCCTGATCTGTGGCGCTGTCTACAAGGTGCTGTGTGTCATCACTGAAATATGTCTCACTGGAAGAGGTTGTTGCTATTTCAGGAGTGTGTGTGTGTGTGTGTGGAAGATATAGTGTCGCTGTAGCAAATTGCTGTTCACCTTCTGACGATACACTCAACATTTTCTTCTCCCGCGGATGCTACCGTGCACTCAGCCTCTCCTGCCTCCCTCTCTTGCTTATCTTCTGTCCCCTTTAATTCTCTTAATGGTCTCGAGGCCCCAGCTGGCCAGCTGGGATACCCCAGTCTGCAAATGTGTGTGTGTGTGTGTGTGTGTGTGTGTGTGTGTGTGTGTGTGTGTGTGTGTGAGAGAGAGAGAGAGAGAGAGTGTGTGTGCTTTTGTTAAGGAGAGATACAGAGTTGAAAGTCCTGGGATAAGCTACCCGAGGATTTCCCCCCGCTCACATACAATAATAGGATAGATCCTGCTTTCTATTTTTAAACGCACTGTTTTCTCTATATGTCACAAACACCCCTAATCTGACGCCTTGCTCTGGCCGCCTGCGGTAGCTTTCCTCCCAGCGTGCTGCGCTTCAGTGTGTTTGTGTGGTCCATCCTGGGATAGAGAGATAGGAGCTCTCCTTTCTGACTTTATCCTTTTGTTTTGTCAGCTGCTGACCTCTGTTTCTTTCTTTCTCTCGGTCCCTCTCATTGTTTGTGTTCCCTTTATTTCTGCCAAATCCGTCCAGCCGTCCTCCACCGCAGCCTCTGCCTGCTTTTTATAGTCAGACTCCCTCGATTTGAGTAATCGCTCTTTTTCTGTCCCTTTTTTTTTGTTTTTTTTGTCGTTGTTGTTGTAAATGAACCTCCCTCTCTTTTCTCTTCATGTTCTGTCTCTGTCCGGTCGCAGTTTGTCGAGGTTCACTCCGTGTCTCTGTGCTTGTGTGGATGTACTTTTCCCTGTCCGATGTCCTGGCACAGCAGCCTTTGTTCCGCTTAGCACAGAGCAATTTTGGAGAACACCACCGCGAGAGAGACAAGTGGTTCGATCATTAAACGTGTGTGTGTGTGTGTGTGAGTGTGAACCGCTTAATCGATTTCTCCTCAGGTTATCTGAACACAGAACGTGACATCTTCATATTGCTTTGACCCAAATATATTCAGTTTATGACGATGTGAAGCAGAAAATAAAACCGGAGAAGTTTATATTTTACTGATGCTGTGTGCGTCTAGAAGTGGCTCGGTCAGTTGGATGGATTGACATGATGTTATACAACAAACGTTCTTGGTTCCCTGCGAGGTCAGACTTTGTTTTTTTAGAGCAAATACCTGGAAGATTAATTATATTCCTGTACTTTGCGATTAGGGCCAATTGGCAGACTTCAGTATGCTAACACATTCAGCTATTCAAAGCGAGACCCTTTGCTCATTTTGTTAGTCGGCTAATTGGCTCTTTCATTAACTATGCCTGAAGCTCTAAACAATCACGGGTCAGACATATTATATCTGTTATGCCGTTGTACAAAGTTGAATTTAATTTCTTTCTTCTTGAGTTCCCAAGTTAGTTATTCCATTTATGTTGTTTACTAACGTAGAGAAACCTTAAACTAAGGAGAGTTCGGGGCTTCAGAGCAACAACAGTCTTTTGTAGTCAAAACAAGGATATTTACGAGAATCAAACTGACAACCTACTTCAGAAATAAAAAGGTATATTTCTGTGACAACTAATAAACAAAGTGGAGAAGAATGAATCAGGTAAATTCCAAGTTTTCCAGGTCAGACATCAGGAACGCTGAAGTCCGGTCTGCACAGACAAGTGGTTGAAAAGAGCTGGTGTGCTTGATTTCGCCGAGCTTGTTGGCCGTCGACTGTAGTTGTCGCGGTGCGTTCAAGTGCAGCTCTCTGGCCGAAGACGAAGGCGCCTCTGCATCGCCAACCGCTTCCTAGATGTCAGTTTGGTGTCTTTGGGCCTTTTGTCTTGTTGCTTACCAAATAACTGAATCAGTTATTAGAATTTTCTGCTACTTATTAATAAATCAACTCATCATTTCATCTCTACAAAGAACTCTTAAGTCTCTCAAGTAAAATCAAAACCATCCAGCGAAACCAACAAGAATTAGTGGACCAGATGCTGCTGATGTTTTAGACGTGATTCCATTGTGACAACATCAAAAGAAATTGATTTTGTTTTAAAAAAAAACAAAACTTTTTTACAAGTCACGGCGTGTGACTCATGTGGGTGTGACACGTTCCGTCACGCTCTTGTGCAAGTGGTTTGGATGTGAAATGAGCGAGGCAGGCAGCAGTGCGTCATCTTCAGGCAGACTTTGATTCAGTTTCATTACTGCTGCGGTTGTGAATCTGCCACCTGAATCTACTGCTACCCCAGAGAGCTTTATGGATGGCACCGCCAAGGCTTCCTGTGTGTACGTGTGTGTGTGTCTGCGTGTGTGTGTGTGTGTGTGAGAGAGAGAGAGAGATGAATAGGTGTTGCGTAGGTGTCCGTAAAGGAGTGCTCAATCACTGTAGCACTAATAGTCTTCCCTTAGGGCACCATGGATTTTAAGGTGTCACAGCAGAGGTGAGGAAATATAAGAGCTTAGCAGCAGTGAGTGTGTTTATGTGTGTGTGTGTGTGTGTATGTGTGTATGTGTGTGTTCATACATCCTCCCTATTTCAAATCTGCCTGTTTCCACAGCATTTCATTATTTTTAGGTTTAGGTCTGTTTAGTTTCAATTCCGAGCTCTCGAAAGAATCAAGTTCAGTATTTAAGTAGAAGAGCGAGGGAGTTTTTCGGAGGAATTCTTCTTTTTTTTTTTTCATTTGCAAGAGACGAGCGGATTAATATGAGCAGAGGAGGAAGATGTGGGAGAGGGAACATGATTCATTAGGGAGACGATGACTGGAGGTACTTCGAGCTCAGACAATGATGGAAGAAAGAAAGTGAGGGAGAGAGAGAGAGAGAGAGAGAGAGAGAGAGACAGCTTCTCTGACTGAAGAGGGAATACACAAAAGTGATGCATCAGGGAAATTTCACTGAAGGCAACCATCAACTCATGTGCGTAAAGGTCATTTCTTTCAAAATACATGCATAGTCAATTTTCTCTGTGTGCGATGGTGTGTGTGTGTTTGTGTGTGTGTGTGTTTGTGTGCTTGCATGCGGCCGTGTGTGGATTCGCCTGCGGTGGGTGTTTTGCAGACCCTGCTTTTCCTGCATGCTGAGCTCGCATTGATTGCCACATGGTAGACTTCTGGGGCTTTTGGTGGCAGGCCCGAGATAATTTGTACCAATTGATAGTGTGTCAGCTCTGCTGTGGTCTCCGTGGATTCACTGGTACAGTAGGCAGAGAGGAAAGGGAGGCGGGTGGGGAGACGGGGGGGGGGAACAGAGATAAATGGAGAGGGGATGAACTAGAGAAAAATGTAGAGGAAGAAAGTTGTGTAAGGGTGAGGAAATGACACCAGTGTTTCTGGTCACACCGGACGTTCACAGGAAAAGTTTATCGATGATATTTGTAGAACACTTACCGTACTTTTATATTTATCATTAGTTTTGAGTTCAACGTCCATTAAATATGTCCAACAACTGTGGGTGACGTCTGCAGAACAGATGTAATCTTCTAACGCTCACGTTAAGTACTTGCTGTTTCTCCTGTTAGCTTCTCATTAAGGCTAGCTTGGCCTAGTTTAGACAAATTGGCACCCTATGACTGTTTGGCGATGCTGGGGCTCTGTGTAGTCGCCCTCTTTGAGGATTTCAGTTTGTAACACCGTGTCCAGGTGTCGAGCGAGCTCAAGTCGGGCTGTGATTACATTTTAAGGTACATGCTGATCCCCGGTTTCAACAGGGCTAATCTGTGTCACGTTCCGGCCATGACACGGCCAACTGGAACCGATCGCGGCCATACTAGACGATGCCCGTAGTTCTGGTTGTCGTGGGCGTGCCAAGGTGCGATTCAGCACCTCCCCTCTGAGAATATGCGACAGCGACTGTCTCGGTCACTTTTCAAATTAAAAACACCCTTTGCAGACTCGAGGAAAACAGACAAATGATGAAACTATTTCACTACTCACCTGTGGCGTGGAAAATGTGTTGCACACGCCACGTCACATTGACGTGCGCGGGGGAGTCGAGCGCTGACGCTGTGCTGCTAAACGTTGCAGATGCCTGCAGTTTATAATTGTGCGCCCACACACGACACGGTAACAGTGACCACAGCAACAAGAATAGTGGAGGGGAAAAACGACAGATAACAGGGAAGATAAAAAGTCACACCTCCAGACAGTGATGAAGGAGGAGCGAGATTTCCTTCCACAACTGCCTAATAAGTCCTGAGACGCGTGCTTGACTGGACTTCTTCTTCTCATCGGCTGCGGGATAAGTCTCAAGTCCCAGTCTGGAGTTTGACAACCTGCGAGGATCCAGACGGTACAGTTTATGTCTGGCTCTGGCATCTCCAGCTACCGCCGGGATTCCCTCAGTAGGAATGAATGTCAGCAATGTGAAGAGGATGGTAGTTTGTTTAATCTGGTGGGTGCAGCTGTTGCCATGAAGAGTTATAACGCGTCTGTTTTCCTGCGTGTGTTTTCATGTGAGCTCTGTATTTATTCACTTCCCTCAGGAGTGGAAAGTGGAAGAAGTGACCACTTTGTGAATCATTTTTCGGACGTCATAGGAATGAGGCAAAGTCGCTGTAATTCAGCCTGACAGCGGAGGTTCACATGAGGTCGGAGAGGATTTAAATCAGTTACATAATGGTGATAAAAAAGTGCTGCGGTCAAGGTTTTTAAGGCCCTGATTGAAAAGTCTTTGAGCTAAAAGGCGGGCAGCACAACAATGCGCCTGGCCTCGGCCTGTTCTCCAACTTTTCTGAGCGCTCTGCTGCTCTCGGTGATGAATTTCAGGCTCGACCAGCGTATCAGTGAGTGAGCGGCTTTTAAACTGACACTCTAATTCTGCTCTTTAAATCAGAATTCACTGTGACTAGTATAATTCAAGTTCAGCGACCCTTGAAAAAGTGCATTTTTCAGCCTGCCTGCTGACGCATGGTCGTACCCCCGGAAGAAAGACAGACGCCTCAATATTTCAGGAGGAAGCTGCTGGATGTCTCATGTGATATCCGAAACAGAAACAGAGACATGGAAAGTTTTAATTGCAGTTTTGTTAAATGTTTCATGGCGCGTCTCGCCAAATAAACGTCCCCAGTGTCTCAGCGGTCTTTGGGGGCGAGTTGTGTATTAAGTAAGGAGAAGGAAGATTTCTTAAAAGAATAGTTTGACACTTTGGGGAATATCCTTTTTTTTCCTCTCTATCTTCAGACTGATGCCAGCTGTCCCTCCTGTTTCCAGTCTGAATGCTAAGCTAGAGGGCTGCTGGCTGGAGCCTCAGACTGAACACACAAATATGAGAGTGTTATCGATCCTCTCATCCAACCCTCATTAAGAGAGTTTCCCAAAATATCAAGCTGTTCCTTTAAGATATCTTTAAATTATTAATTTACAGATAACGATATGTGGAGACCGAGCGCGTCCCATTGTCTCTGTGCATTAGTGGTGCAAGACAACAGCTGTTTGTGCTGCTGTCACAGCGTCTGCAGGTGGCTGGGATGATAACTCCCTGGACAAGCTGATCCAGGACGACACACACACACACACACACACGGGCACGCCCTCAGGCCAGACGTTGATGCGTGAGCAGCAGGAGGGCTGGGTGACCCTGATCCTGTGTGGCCTTGTGGGTCCCAGGTTGTGTGTGATTCACCTTCTCTGAGACACAAACGAGCGTCACACATGTTCAGTACATCTTGTTTTTGGAGCACCTTGTTAGCCGGGATGTTACAGAGAACGCAACAACTGTCGTCAGTTCCAGCTTGGGACACACAATCCAAGTACAATGATGAACTGAAATTCATTTATTAGCCGTTTGGAAAGTATTTTAAACATCAGCTGCATCAGCATTTTTATAATAAAGAAAATGTTTAATACGTTGTTCATAAACCATTTCATTGTCTCATGTGAAACTCTCTTACGCTTCATACTGTTTTGTTTACTTGTGGCGGACCCTGCCAACTTTTTTAGCTTCTAACAGTGTTCTGTTTATCTTATTTTCCTGTTTATTTAGTTATGGAAAAGATAAATATTTCTGAGATTGTCTTATTGCCTCATTAATATTGTAAATATTAAAATTCTGATTTTCAGTTTCTTTTCCAAAAACGACATAATTCCCCTTTAACTAAAGTTTTAATTTCCTATAAATGAAGAGGTCTCCTCCCCCTGTTCCCTGTCTGCCTCTTCACGAGGCAAATAAACGCCAAACTGAATTTAAAACCGTCTTTATTCGACATTACTTGGAACGCTTGGTGTCTGTTAGTCATGCGATGATATTAAACACGGAGCTCTGGATCCTGACGAGATTTCTGTGGAAAAGCCCACAGAGGTGTGTGTGTGTGTGTGTGTGTGTGTGTGTGTGTGTGTGTTTCTTTCTGTGTGTGTTTGTCTGTCTGCCCAGTAAGATCTGGTTGGAGAGTTTTACATGAAAACACGGTCTGAGGCGCACACACACACACATACATACACATAGACACACACACACACACACACACACACACACACACACATACATACACATAGACACACACACACACACACACACACACACACACACACACACACACACACACCGCCCTCACATGCCTTTTATTGAGTGGAGCTTGTTAGTTGTGCAGCAGGAGAAGCCAGATGAAGTCGGCCCACACACCAGGTGCTCGCTGCTGTCTGTCTGTCTGTCTGTCTGTCCGTCCTCTCGTCTCATCCCTCTACACTTTTTTTGACAAAGGCTCTTAGAAAACTTTCCGTTTTATTGTAACTTGTCGGCTCCGTTTCGTCTCAGATCCGCTGACCTCTGTGCCGCATCCTCTCAAGCCAGTTTATTTCTTTCACAGTCTGCCAAGTTTACTCATTTTCTCTTCTCGGTCCCAGTCTCTCTCCTCATCCTGCTTATTTTCATCCTAATATCCATCCGCTGTCGAGCAACTTTGATATTTACAAAGCGATAACAACCTCAAAATCACATGTGAGCTGAAACAGTTAGTCAAGATTTTTGGTCCCAGTGAAACTTGAAGGTAACGTGCTGTTTTGTTAGCAGTGTTTTAAACATTCGGTTTTGTGTTATTAGGCGAAGTAGATGGAACAGAGGCAGCCGAGAAGATTTTTAGCAAGGGGCCGAGGATGTGAAGGACTTCAAATGACCTTTTTCAAAAGTTTAACGAAGAAGGAAATGCCTTCAGTACAGGGTCGTTACATGTCCAGGTTACCTGAGCAGTGATTTTAGACTGTTGGTTGGACAAATGAAGCGGCCGCTGTTGACATTTTCAAGTCTAACTTTGGGCTGCAACTAATGATTATCATCAGTTGATTGTTTTTGACGATTGGTGTCTCTCAAAAGCCCCAAAATATTCAGTGTACTGTTTTAATGGACAGAAGAATCGAGAAAATATTCACATTTATGAAGCTTGAATCAGAAAATATTAGATTTTTTTCTTGAGAATAATTCGAAATGACTAATTGATTATCAAAGCAGTTGGTGATTAATGGAAAAGGCGACAACTAAATAATTGATGAATTGAGCGTTGTTTTATATAAAGGTCTTATATGTAGTTGCAGCTATAAATCGTTGCATCACCTGCATGTGTGTCTTCATCTAATGTGACCCTCTGCCCCATCCTTACCTGTCTGACCCCGCTGGAAGTACAAAAGAGGGGCGGGGGGGTTGGACGACTGCGGTCGGTCCTAAGTGAGTTGGCTGCAAATGAAGAGAGAGACGGAGGGAAAGTAAACAACAGATGGCTGAAACATGTTGCCGCTATTCGCAGCAGCAGACGCTGCGCCAGCCCACCGCCAGCCTCTTGAGAGGTTACTACGCAACGGCGACCGTGACGACACGGGGTCAGAGATCAAGAGCCTCCTTGATGACAGCCCATAATGCCAGATTGTCATCCACATGCTGTGCCAGACTGGGCCAGCTGAGACACACACACTGAGAGTTTGTACAGTGTTAAATAGTGTTTTCTCTGGCTGGAGTTTGGCAGCGACGACGCTGGAATCTTCCATGCAGTGTCCACCCTGAACCCACCTGCCAGCCGCCACGACACACACTGGGGCAGCTGTCTGTGCATCTGAGTGTGTGTGTGTGTGTGTGTGTGTGTGTGTGTGGGTGTGTGTGTGTGTCCCGGCACTGAACCCTCTCATGCTGAGGAGTGAACTGAGTGGTGGCACACATTGGCTGCCAGCTGCCATGACCTCATTCACAGCCAGAGAGACGGAGAGAGAAAGACGGAGAACGGGAAAATGCAAGTGGCCAAAATGAGACGGACGCGCGTGTGTGTGTGTGTGTGTGTGTGTGTGTGTGTGTGTGTGTGTGTGTGTGTGTGTGCGGAGGGCATATGAGTTTCACACAGAATTACACCATGACCTCACTCTGTGGTGCGGTGGCTGACTGGTTTTGGTGGGAATATTTGCGCCTGTGTCATCAGTCTGTGGTTTAAAAATAAAAACACTGTATGTCGTTTATATTAACGCTACAGTTTGGAGGAACACAAATGGCGGCCTTTGGTGAAATTAAATGTATTTTCGGCTCAATATTCCCACTGTTCGCTGCTTCGCGTTGAGTCACCTGTAGATTTAGACGATCGACTAAACGCAGCAACCAGGATTTCACATCAGAATATTGTACAGAGAGCAGCACGGCAAGCGTTAACCGTCTACGTATTTTGTATTTTTTTTATATATATACTTGAAGTCTTGACACATAAATAAACAGAGGTGTGAGGCGCTCTTACCAGAAGAGGCGTCAGTTAAGCTCAGTGCACATAAATGGGTCGGCTTGTGGTGCATGAGGTAAAGACTGATAGATGAGACACATACAGAGTTGTGTCATCCACTTCCCTGTCTGCCCGAGGTGTGACTGACTCTTCTTCCCTGCTAACAGGAAGCACCAGCTGCTGTTCCTGGAAGAGACGGTTACGTCAGTTTTAACCACACAGAGGTGTGTGTGTGTGTGTGAGAGCGAGAGACATATCATCTTTGGGTGTGAGATACCACCTTTAGAAGCTTCATACGCTGAAGTGTGGCATTCAGGAGTAACGATTGTTAAAGGGGCAACATATGTAGTTTTGAAAAAGAAATTCAAACTCAGAAATGTGATATTTAGAGTATTAACAAGCTGTCTGAGGATGGAAAGGTGGCAGGGTCCGCCGCATATAAACATTTAAATGGTGTGAGATTGTGTTGCTCTTTAAACTCAGTTTGTTTATTCAGTCATGAAAACAAAGAGAGTTTGTTTATTGAGCTTGTTCAGGGAGTCAAGGAAGATTTTTCTCTTCTGATTAAAATGTATTCCCCAAAACTAAACAGTGCACTTTTAAGAAAAACAACAAAACACTTAAGAGTAATTGAACAAACTGAATAAAACTTACTTGTAGAAATAACTCTACCATGGTCACTTAGGTCAAATCTGTAGTCTATATTTATGTGAGAGAGAGAAGAGATGAAACTTTGAGTTCCTGATCTGTAGTTTTTAACTTAATGTCACCTCTTCCTGAAATTAACCAAAAGTAAAAAAAAACTCAACTGAAACTTCATAAAAAACTGAACCAAACTTAAAAAAAAAAAAAAACAAAACTCTCCCACCCACACTGGAATCTACTGGAAATTCATTTCACAGAAAATGACAGAGAAATGGATTTCACATTCTAAAAATGAAACCACAATATCACCCGTGGTTATTTCTCACCAGGGTACTGACATCACCGCGTCTATCCAGTAGCACAGTTTATAAAGCGTGAGGGTAAGCATGAGTCGAGCTGACTTTATCAACTTTGTTTCACTCGTGGGATTTGGCGATGAATTATTACCTGTTGTTCCTCCTGTTGTGCCGCTGGTTTTTATTTTTTGCAGACTCAGCCTGCGCTCATTAAATTTACATTACCGAAAATGATAGCGCGGCGGCTTCGAAAATCTGGGCAGCGTTGCACAACTGGGGAGTGTTTTTGCAGGGTTGCATGCAAGTTGTTGGCATTGTCGTATGACTTTTGTTGGAAGGATGCAGGCTGAGTCAGAGGAAATGTGCGAGTGTGTGTTCGCGCCAGTGTGCGTATTCTCGTTCATCCTGCTCATTGTTTGTTCCCACCAGCACAAAGCCGCACGAAATCTGTGGAACAAGGAGTTTTGCCAACACTTGTCATCTCTCTCTTTCTTTCTTCTCCGTCAATCATCATCTCTTTGTATCGTCTGTTCTTTTTCTAGCTCGGGGGAAAAAAAAAACAAAAAACGATTGGTGTTAGAGGTTAAAACCCCGTTTCTTTAATATTCTTTTTTTTCTTCTTGTTCTTCTCTCAACAGGAGCCGCTCCGTCTTTCTGAAGACATTTGTGGCATGAAACGAGACCGCGCACATCTTTCATCCATCACCTCCTTCATCTCCCTCCACCACTCTCCCGTAAGGAACTCTCACCTCAGCTCCACCGCATTGATGAGGTAACGTCAAGCTGTACGCAGCGCAGCACCCACCTGCTCAACAGCCACCCTCCCTCCTCCTCCTGTCGACCTTTCCATCGCAGCCATGGGACAGAAGATCTCTGGCGGCATTAAGTCGGTGGACGGCCGCGGGGAAAGCGGGGGCTCCCCGTCCTACCGGCCCTTGGCTCACCGCCGGCAGCACCCGGTCCTGAGGGATCCTGATTTCTCCAAACCTCCCCGGCTGGATCTCCTGCTGGACATGCCGTGTGCTGGACACGAGACGCAGCTCCATCACGCGTGGAACCCCGACGACCGCTCGCTCAACATCTTCATCAAAGAGGAAGATAAACTGACATTTCACCGCCACCCGGTCGCTCAGAGCACGGACTGCATCCGGGGGCGGGTCGGGTACACGCGGGGTCTCCATGTGTGGAAGATACACTGGCCCTCCCGGCAGCGTGGCACCCACGCCGTCGTTGGGGTGGCGACCTCAGAGGCTCCGTTACATTCTGTCGGGTACACGGCGTTGGTGGGGTCGGACTGTGAATCCTGGGGCTGGGATCTGGGACGGAACAGGCTTTACCATGACAGTAAGAACAGGGCCCACAGCTCCCTGCCCACTTACCCTTGTTTCCTGGAGCCGGAGGAGTCGTTCACTCTACCGGACTCTCTGCTAGTGATTCTGGACATGGACGAAGGGACGCTGAGCTTCATGGTGGACGGACAGTATCTAGGAGTCGCGTTTAGAGGACTGAAAGGCAAGAAGCTGTATCCTGTGGTCAGCGCCGTGTGGGGACATTGTGAGATATCCATGAAGTACATCAACGGCTTAGATCGTAAGTTTCACACACTACACTCAACGACACAAGTGTTCAAGATCGTTCAACAGGTCTGAGCCACAGTTAGATGACTGTCAGTAGAGGAAACTAGCGGGGGTAGCCTAATCGAATTGCGACATGTCACCACTCATCCTAGGTAAGCTGTCGCAAGACTGTCAGTTTGTTATGAAACTCTGTAAACTCAGAGGTTGTAGACATTTGCCTCACTTTCTCTGACAGCAAACGGGTGAAAGTTCATTTGGCAACAGTGGTAAAACACAAGTTCTTCAATATTCAGCAGCAGTTTCTCTGGACGAGAAGTTAAACCTCCCACCATCCGTCATCATCTTATAGTGTGTTGTCAGTTTTCTACAGATACCTTCCCTGTGCGGTTGATTTATTTCAGGCTGAAGATGTGTCATTGTGAACAACTTCACTGGTTCTCTGCAAGTCTTGCATCTGCATCAGCTTGATAAATATCTTAAATTATAAAGTTCAAAGTCTGCACCGACAGAAGCTCTTCTCTCCCACAGAGAACGCTGCTCCCGAAACGCCTCGTCAGTCATCCTGCCTTTAATTCCATGATTTCATGGCATCACACTTCTTCACCATGTCACACATTTGTATAATGTATGCCTGGTGGCTATTTTGGCTTGTAGCAGCTGCTCTGCTGTTGTTAGCGGTGCTGGCTCAGGCATGTGTGAGCTGACCAATCAGAGGAGACCTGGTATTGGGGATGGGGGGGCCTTAAAACCTGTTAAAAACTCAATTCTGTGTGTCAGCTCAATAATTAACAGAGTTTATCTCTACTACAAGGTCTATTTGAATAATCAAAGGCATCATTATAAAGGGAACACTTTAAATGTTCAGATGTGTGAGTATAATATATATTTGTCAGTGGGTTCATAGCAAAACGTCTGAACATCACCTCTGCCAACTTTTATGCTAATAAAGTGAATCAGAGCCGAATTAGAGAGGTGTCAGTACAGAGCACTCAGGCAGAACTTTGCACCATCTGAGCCATTTAAAATTTCTCAGGTACCAAACTATATATATATATACATATTTCACTTATATGTTACCATTGGTGCTCAGAAATCATCCCAGTTGCACTGGGCTCAGGTTTAACAGGTCAAAGAGACGGGAGGTAAAACAGAGTGTTTGGGAATAAGAAGAAAACTGACGTGTTGTATGAGCACTAAAGCTGGAAATCTGTTGTAGTGGTCGGCCAAAACTAAATTCTGAGCATATTAAGTCTCCTCCAAGTATTGTTGATGGATGTGTGCAGATATGCTGTTGACCCTTATGAAATGATAAGATGGCTGTTAGCCTCTGGCTGCCCTCCTAAGTGCAGTTTAATACTTTTCACTTCTAACCGGCACCGACCTCGTGGACGTGAAGTTAATCTTCTCTCGTCCCTGTTGGAGCTCATCTCAGGCTAATTTCTCCAGATATTACCGAAGACGTTTCTGAGGAAGCACTTACACATAATTTCCTCATCTTACAAATGGTACCTGCAGCTATCAGCGGCATATTACTTGTTCGAGTGGCCGCAGTTGTTTTTAGACTCGCTAACCCTTGCGTAGCTGTGTCCGTGTGTTTGAGCGGTACGAGAGGTTCAGACAGAGTTCAGAAAAAGGCCGCTTGGATGTGATTCTGCGTGCTTTGGTTTTAGGTATTCGGCCGTGTTTTGTTTTCAGGAGACTCTTCATTCTGTTTGACTCCCACTGTCTGTCCACATGTGTGTGTTATGAGAGGAGGCAGGCTCTTTCCTCCCATCGCAGTCTAAACACAGCGACTCTTTGAGCAGCTTGTTAGGAGAGCTCTCAGACACACATCGTGGACACCTACACACATGGTCACACACCTTCCAGGAAGGGAAAGTGTGTTATGAAAACATGCGTATGATCCGACTCCGGCCGCCTCGCTCCCGCCTCTGTGTTTGCACAGCCCCATGGGTCCTATTTGAAATCACAACAGGGTGTGTTTTGGTCTGTTAGCCCACAGAAAGCTGAAAGAGAACCCGTCTCTCCTGTGTGTGTGTGTGTGTGTGTGTGTGTGTGTGTGTGTGTGTGTGTGTGTGTGTGTGTGTGTGTGTGTGTGTGTGTGTGTGTGTGTGTGTGTGTGTGTGTGTGTGTGTGTTGCATCTGATTTTTCTTTCTTTGTTCACTCACCAACACATTGCTCACATTTCTCTGAGCGGTTCTCTATTCTCAGGGGTCACGACGACATCATGAGCCTGTTTTTTTCTTTTTCCCCCCATGTCACGAGCCTTATTCTTGTTTGAGATGTTTTGCTGTTGGAGTTGCAGCTGCAAAGCTCCAATCTCAATCAGGATGAAACACTGAGTTTACGGAACATGAATTTGGAGCTGTGGTTGAAGTCCTTCCTGACTGTGTAATCTCCAACACTCAGGCACAGTTCAAAGTACATACTTCAGCAGCTGAAAGCGCCTCACCTCAGCCATTTCCCATTTATGGAGCCATCTGCTGGATTTCACGGCGAGTCCGTGTGATGGGCCACCTCGGAGAATACGGAGAGTATTGAGTCTGTTCAAAGCCTTTCGCTTCTACGAGCACACAGACTTCATGCTGTGAAATGAGGTTTGACTGTTGAAAATGTGCACTGCTTAATGCAGGGTGCAGAGTGAAGGTTGAAAGGCTCACCCTGAGAGGTGTATCTTAAGGAATAGGCAGAAGGAGATGGAGTAGGTGGAGAAAGCCGAGACGGCAGGAAATGTAAAAATACAGAAGCGGCGAAGGCATAAAGATCTGGTCGGACAGAAAAGGCATAATGAACTGAAACGGCACTAAATATCAGTTTATTGTTAGCTGGTGACATCAACTGGGCCTGTTCACAGGGCGATGTAATGTAATGCATCAAAACGATTCAAAACAGAGCAAGCAGTTCAGTCGGCTTGTTGTTGCTCAACAGTGCCAATTCACCGGATGAGAAATAAATTTCAGCCCCATGAGAGAATTATCAGATGTGACCAGGCCTTAAAACTGTTCCTTTTAGAAAGCCAGTCTCCAAGAAGGTTATAAATTATTCATTGAAAAACTCATAAGCAACGTAAATTAAATCATGTGTGTTTGTGTGTGTGTGTGTGTGTGTGTGTGCGCGCAGACGAGACAAAGGCTCAGTTGACAGACGGGCCTCAGGTGGGGGAACTCCACTTGGACCACTGAATGTGAAACAAAAAAAAAGCTTCTGGTTTCACATTCAATTCACACCACATTTAACCACAGCGGTGGCTCAGAGGTCTGTTCTGGGTAATGGTGCTCCAGCCGTCGCTCTGAATCTAAAAACAAAGCCTGTGATGAAAGTAATATCTCCAGATTTGGTTCAGAGGCAGAGTAAACAGCCTCGGGGCCGCTCTCTTTGTTGCAGAGGGTTGCAAACCGGGTATGATCACCGTCTGCGCTGCGGCTTCGCTCAATATCAGTTTCGAATTGAATCATTTCGTCTGGCCCGCGGATGACTCGGATAGCGAGAATGAAGTCATAATTGCTGTCTGAGTGTGAGTGTAGGAGTGTGTTTGAGCCGTATGTGGTCACCTGAACGACAGACGTCCCATTATACAGTCGCCTTTTGTTGGCTGCTTCTCCGACAGCGGTGCGTCATTTGTGCGTTGTGAGTTTCAACCTCAATAAGTGCGACGCATAAATCCGTCCAGTGTGTTTATGATTGTGCGCATCAGGTCATGAAATATCCTCTTGGTGGTTCGGTAATGACTTAATCTAACAGGCCTTCCCGCGAGAAGCCGCTATTGGATTGTTTGTGAATTATTGTTGTGAAGGGGAAACAACACGACTGCGGGGTATTAAAAAGAGATTTATAGACGCGGCGTCTCCTCGCCACAAACTGTTTGCTTTTCTCATCACTCCGGCTGCACCGCCAGCACTTGATCGTCGCTCCGCTCCGCCCTCACATCATCGCTCCCATTCCTGCAGTAACGGGGAGACATATAACCACCAGCACTCAGTGTTCGTTTGGGAATATCGCACAAAGGCAATCAGGGGGTCGGATGAGTATAAGCGCTAATGCAAAGAAATGCCGAGGAGGCTTGGACTGCATTATCCTGCAAATGTGGTGTAAATTATTCATCCTCCCAGAGGTCCCTCTTCAAAGTATTTCTCCTCCCAAACGAGAAGTCAACAAATCCCCGCATAGCGTACATTTCACTTAATTGTTGCGACATCACATAAACACGTGTAGCTAATTTATTTTGCTACCTTGAAGCACAGTCTCATCTGCCTCAGCCCTAATGTGTGTGTGTGTGTGTGTGTGTGTGTGTGTGTGTGTGTGTGTGTGTGTGTGTGTGTGTGTGTGTGTGTGTGTGTGTGTGTGTGTGTGTGCACGTCTCCCTCGCTCTCTCACACAGCTCCCTATTCTCCCTCGTCCCGTCTTTCTAATTGCACCAATTAGCGGTGCTTTGATTCGTTACAATGGGAGCTGTCTTAGTGTCAGCCCTGATGTGTGCCACTTCCTATCTTTCCCCCCCCGTCTTATTTCTTCCTCTCCTCTCTTTGTCCTCAAGCACACATCACGCCAAACTCCGCTGCAAAAAAATCTGGCAGCTTAACGTTGCATTTTCCTTATCGGCTAATATACAAACCACCCGGAATATAATTTTTCCCGAGCCATTAGAGGCCGGACGGCTCGTAAATCCAGTTTGGGAGTGGATGGATCACATAGTGTCTTTTGACATTAAAGGTTGTTCATGCAGCAGCTGCGATATGATTCACCGGCACACAAACCAGTTTTAGACCCAGACAGTTTGGCTGAACTGGTGACAGGACGGATCATCGCTGTGTCTGAGATTGTGAGCAGAAGCAGAGAGAGGAGAAAACAGCGTGAAACAAGGAAGTTGGGTTTGCACAGACGAGAGAGAGTAAGTAAAAAAAAAAAAAAGTCTGAAAGTAGCGAGGACTGTGGTGAAGCCTCATCAGGAGGAAGATGGAGGCAGTCAGAGGGAGCGTGTAAACAATGAGGCCGAGAAAAAGCGAAGCAGTCGTGTGGGATGAAGTGAATGAGGCAGCGTGACACCGACGCTCAGCTGATCGGCTTCCTGAGCCGACTCGAGAGAGGAAATCATATTTTTCAGAGAAGTTTCAAAACTGCATTGCAAAACACCCACATCCCCCGAAGTGACGCTTTGTTTCAACTGCGCCGAGTGAGAAATGACAAACGAACGCGAAGCCGACGGACTTCCAAACGCAGACACGAATACCAACACTGGGATTAATTCATACTAAGTCACAATCACAGGCATATTCAGGCGTCACGTTCTGTGGACGAGAAGTGACCCACTTCTTTTTTCTTTCTGTAAGCCGGCCTGACACGCTGACCTTCCCCTCCTCTTCCCCACTGTTTAGTCTGCAACACATGAAACTGCAGGTCAGACCCAACCTGCTGCTGCTGCTGCTGCTGCTGATGATGATGATGATGATGATATTTCAGAGCTTGTAGCGGTAACATGCTTTCACCATCATGTCACACAATAACGGCATCAGGATCTATTGTCTGATATGTTCCATTTTTAAGATAATTGATTGTTTGGTCTGAGGTTTGGGTTGGTGGCCGGCCAGACAAACCGACCCAATCAGCAGCACCTTTAATGCATCAGTCTGGCAGCGAGCGACCCAACGGCACCTTAAATTACATTTATGTAATCACAAGAAATCTATTTTACTTACACTTGATTACTTGAGTCGTCGCAGAGAAGAAATTACATTATGCAGTTTTGTTCCAATGAATCGCATCATTCAGTTTAACGATATGTCAGGGCGCCTCTGACGAGTGTCGCTCGTTAGAAATTAAAGAGCCGCAAAACGTTTTTTTTTTTTTCAATTTATGATCCGGTGAAATGTTTCAGACGTCTCCATGCCAACTCCCGTCCTCGCACTTCCAACATCCAACATGCAAACAACAAAAAGCAGGCCAAGGAAAAAAATATGAAAGGCAAATCAGAAGCCACGGAGAACAAAGTGGGAACACAGAGGACACCAAGGGAACAGATGCAGGATGTAGGAGACACATGATGAAAAACGGGAAGACAGACAAGGACAGGAAGTAAAACACAACACTTAAAACATGAAACAGGAGATCAACTGAACTAGAACATCTGACCGGGACAAACAGCGTCCTAACAGTTAAGAATATATGGATTATTTGATCAGACACTTGTTACAGACAGACATTACTTGAACTGTCTTCACATATTCTTCTTACAGACAGTAACACGTTTTCATCTTTTCAATCCAGTAATGTCTGTAATGATCATCGTATCTTTTCTTCCACATGGAAATCTGCGGTTGAAAAGTTTCCTCATGGAAATCACATGAGGACACGTTCTCAGTCACCCTTTGAGATATTAAAGTCATGCGGATCGTTTTGGTTTCATCTGCTGAGGTTTGTAGATATCCGTCTCTCAGACTTCTGCCGCCACAGTTTACAATGGAGGCGAAAAAACATTTGACTTTGTGCCAGCGTGTGCTTCCAGGTGCAGCTCATTTCTGCTGAAGAGAATCCAAAATACTCTCCACTGGGACGTCTGTCTAACTGTGGGGAATTTTTTTCATTTTTTTTGTCCTGGGAAACTGCTTTGTTGTAAATTCCAGTCAGCCTCAGTGCTTTCAGCTCAAATCGAAACTGTCTAAATGTTTGGACGCCACTTATGGCGAGTGAGAGAGTGTTTTGATTCGGCTGAACTGATCTTTTAATGCCGGCTTATTTTCCTGACGGGTAGGTTTACCTCGGCCCTGCTCGGTTCAGTGTGTTCTGTTACAGGTGTGTTCATCAGCGCTGTGAATTATAAATCCTCCTGCTGGACACAGTGACTCAGTTTTCTGGTGGCAGCGTGAACTAACCCTCGGTGTTTCATGCTGCCTGCTGCCTGTGTGATATTTGGGTCAGTGGGTTACTGCTTTAGCCTGACGTGAGTGCTCGCTGCAGGCGTCGGTGGATCGCACTCTGCTTCTTTTTATGCTTCCCTGATTTGTCTCCCTTGTTTTGTACTGTCACATGTGCACGCTTGTCTCTCTTTCCTGTTTTTCCCCCTGAAGTGTTGGCTCCTGCGAATGTAGACAAGACATCAACAGCTTTTCTTGCTAGATCCCACGCATTGTGCAGACACACGAAGAAAAGTGTGTGTCGCGTGTTTACTGCGGCTGGGTTCAGGTTGGATTGATCATTTAAAATGCCAGTTTTTCCACTTAAATTGAGAGCGCTGTTTCTGTTTACATCTGCACTAGAAACTACTCAAAACACATTACAGATGCTAATTATAGTGGCTAATTTTACACAGCCCACGCAGTTACTTAATAGCTTCTGAAAAACGTCTGAGCAGAGGCTACATCGGCCAATATTCTCCCCAAATATCCTAAAATCCTTGTTGGATAGATGCTTGTATTTGCAACTGCGCTCTGCCACCTCGCTCATTTTGACATAATAAGAACAAAAATGTCTGTGATTGGCTGTTCTGGAACTGTACGACAAGATTTTGTGACAAAAAACAACTAAAAAAAAAAGGCTCAGATGTACGTTTGAAAGTGCTGCGTGTTCCCTTCTTCATCCTCTGCTGCGAGATCTAAACACCCTCAGCTCCAGCAGGGAACAGTGGTGTCATGTCAGTGCACTCATATTCAAATATTTATCAGCAGAGATGAAGAGAAGAGAGAGGGAAGAAGAAGCAAACATGAAAAATACAACAAGACAGGGAAAGAGAAAAAAAGGAGTTTGGAAACTGGTGGCATGTGAGAGAAGAAGAGACAAATAGGAGAAGAAAAAAAAAGCATGTTTAAAAGAGAAAAAGCAAAAAAAGATTTTGTATGCTGTCGAGTGTCTGAGCGATCAGGAGGGATGACTCCGAGAGTCAAGAGAATAAGAGGCCACGATGGAAAGAACGTGAGACAAAAAAAAATAAACCAAAATATGAAGAGAATGAGACGGAGGCAGCGGCTTGATGTGAAAAAGATCGCAGATCAAAGCGAGGCGGCCGAAATGAAGAGTGACAGACGGGATGATAAAAGACAAAAGGAGAGACATTAGAGCGAGAGTCGTGTCGGTCTCTGTGGAGATCACATGGACTGATTAGCGATGGAGGAATGACGGGCTTGCTAATGACGGGCGGAGGTCGAGGTGAAATGCTAGAATATGAATGAACGTTCCCTGCGGGGGTTATTTTGATGCTACTTCACTCAGAAGCTTCAGAGAAAAGTTGGATTTTATTCAGAGCCTCAGCAGAGACAGCAGACGACCTTGCCGGGGCAGCCGAGCGCTCGTGCTTTTTTTCCAGTGTTGTTGTTAAGTGGCGCCTTTCTACAGACCATCATGCACTTCAGCTGACCATCTGAAGCCCTGCGTCGGTACAACAGTGACTGAGTGAAGTGAGTCCATCCTCGACTGACATTAAAAGCCCAGTTTGCAGAATTTAGGGAGATTGAGGTGCAGATAGAAGATTAAAAATACCCTGGATATGTTTGTGTTATCTGGCTTCACTAACCCCGACAATCATGTTCAAAACAGGAGATACTGAAGTGACGGCAGGAGCGCTCTGAACTCCAGGGGAACTTCTACGAATTATAATGCCATTTTCCAGAGAGACAATTGGCCCGACGGCCGCGCTTTCATATGTGCTGATGTGTTATCTCCAACGTGACCTGCGGCATAAGTTACCATGACGATATATCCCAGTTAGAGGTGATACGCTGCGCTGGCTCTGAAAAACCCCCGAAGTCACATTAACCACAAATCCTGCTTCACAGTACAGTCAGGACTCCAGAAATGTGGCGGCTGGACGCTCCAGGTATTCTGTGTTTGTCACTGCTTCTATTGTTTTATCCGTTCGGACAGCGCTCATCGATTTCAGCAGGTAAATGGGCTTTTATTGATCTATTCTGGCTTTTACGAGCACCTCGAGGCCAGAGCTATGTGCACCTGCTCTCACTAATGAGCACCAGCCACAGGTGTTTGACATTAATCTTATTCAGCATGCAGTAATAGATGACGTTTTGAAAAAAACAAACAGGTTCAAAATGCCACTTTTCATACCGGGATGAACTAATCTAGATTAACTTCTGGTTATTTTGCACCCTGATGAGGAATCCAGCGACACTGTTTTCATGGTGATTCAACTGAGCGCTGATGTTTAAAAGCTGGAGGCTGTACGATGTGCAGAGCAACACATTTCAATTTCCTCCTGGTGCTTTAGTGTAAGGAAACAAAACAGTTTAAGTGTAATTAATTTGATCCAGTTAATTCTTCTGTCCTTTAGAGGCAGCAGCGTATCACCTGAGTGACTGTCAGCTGCTCCTAACTGTAGCAGCCGTTAGCTAGTTAGCTCAGTTATGGCGCTAACTAGCTGGTTAGCATGCTAACTTTAGTAGGTATTTGACGTCCAAACTCTTGTTTCTTCTCTTTGTTGATGATTTTAGCAAAAAGGAAAAGATCTTTTGAATTCAAATTCTTACATATTGCACCATTAACTTCTTTCAACTCTCAGCACCAAACAAGTTCCTGTTGTTATCTCTTTTTTTTATGGCCAGAGTTTGGGTTGGGTTAGGGTTAGTGACTTATAAACGTGCACTTTAAAGGTATTCTGGTCACCTTCATGTTTCAGATAAGCCCTCTGTCTCTCAGACGGGATGCAATGTGAGACACGCTGATGAAACGTTTAACATGAATTCAGTATATATTCATTAGTTGCGCTTCGTGTGGGCTCTTTGTGTGTTTGTTTCTCTATGCTAACACCACTGCTACAGCCCTCCAAGGAGTCCATGTGCAACACCAAATCTACTGTTTGCTCTCTGCCGGTCTGCTGCCAGCTAACAACCCGTTAGCAGCAGGCACGCTAGCTTAGTCACCAACTGTCGAGTGAATATTTTTACCCCAAATGCTGGATTTTTGAGAAGAAAAATTAAAACTTTGAGAAACACACCCACTGCGGGAGAAGTGTTTTCTACATTGCATCATTTTCATTCGACATGAATACGTTATGACGCGCTTGAATAAAAAACCCGAGCCACAGAGACAGTGAAGGAGAGAGATGGGAGATGAAAACTGGCCCAAGGAGGGATTCAGCTGATCAATAGGAAGAGGGGACTGAATGGGAGGATGAATGGGATGAGGGTGTGGAAATGGACTTACTGTAGGAGAAGGCACAAAATAAAGCATTAAATCCTGAAAGCTGGAGCCTCCTCGGGAGCCATAACGTATCTGTGGGAGCTGACAGGTTAACATTTCCCTACTGTACCTCCACTGTGTGTTAACAGCCCTGTGATTAGTGCTATTAGTTTTGTGTAAAGCAGAAATGGCTCTGTGTGCCGAGAGACGCCGAGAGAACATGAGAGTCAAAAAAAAAAAAATGGAGTGATTTCACACCTGATTATCTCCACATTTATCCCAGTTCTCCGTCAGGACTGATCCATTTCCCCTCATCTGTTCCACCCAGTGTGTATATGAGTGTGTGTGAGAGAGAGAGAGAGAGAGAGAGGGAATCTATCCAGACATCAGTATTAGAGGAAAGATATTTCAATCGGATTTCACCGCCGTGTCATATTTAGGAGCAGGTCAGCCTGTGGGAGACTCATTTGAATACAATTAGCTCTCCAAAAATACACTCTGAGCGCCTGTAAAACCTTTTGACGCATCAGTTTTTTTGGGGGTTTTTTTGCTCCGGAGTCGGTCATGCACCACAACAGCAGCCACCAGAGAGACTCAAAGAAATTTATGCGAGCGAGGAAAAGCCTCAGAGCTGAAATCAGTTTCCAAAGCTCAGCAGTTGCTTTTTATAAACCCATAAATCCCACGTTTAACGCCGCCACAGACTAGACTATAACTGCGAGCCACGCTTTTCCACAGACACGAGTGCCTTTTTTATTTTTTATTTTATTTATACAAAGACAGAAGAGGAGAAAGATTTGCTACCTTTTTTAACACACTGAAGAGAAACGTGACGGGGTGTATTTCACTACAAGGAGAATGATTTTGAAACCAGCAATTCAGAATGTCATTGTTTTTATCTATTAAAACTAACATAACACACACACACACACACACACACACACACACACACACACACAGGTCCACTATAATTAACGGGCCGATCCAATCACTCTCCGTCTCCCGTAATGAATAAGAGCGAGATAATCCTCCCCCAGCTTTCGTCTTCGTCACTCTTTGTTCGGGGAGCTGTAGGATTGGCCTCTAATCAACACTTCAATTTGGCCTCCTGACATTACCAATTTGCCGACAGGCCGGGCTCCTTTGTGCGCGCCCTCCTGGATCCAGTTCTATTTAAAGGTCTCTCGGCCCTCTCTCTTCGGCATTCTTCCGCCCCGGCAAATGAATCCCTCCCAATTTATTCACCTGTCGCTTCGTTCGCTTCTTCTTCATTGTCGCCCCGCCGGATTAGATGTTTGTTTTTTTTTTTTTTGTTTAAGTCAATGAACAGAGAAGTTGCTGCTCTACAAGTGGAGTTCACCAGGAGCTACCTGAGAGCTCACTGCCTCTCTCTCTCTCTCTCTCGGCGTTGTTTCTCTTGCAACACATCGAAGGGGAAGTCCATCTGTGAACTCGCTCTGAAGTGCATCCATCTGTCGCAGCATTTCCATGACAACGCTGCCGTAACGTTTCCTGTTTGCACGTCTTGTGAGGATGATGTCATGGCCTCAGTCAGGTGCGGGGTGTGCCTAAGTGTTCAGGAATCTTTTGTAACAGAGAGCAGAGACGTGATGTAATGGATCTTGTTTATGTCCTTGAAATCCCTTCTTTTAACCTTTTTATTGAATCACGGAAAGTCGACGGAGCGTGCTCGCTCTTTTCCAGCTACGTCCCAACTCACGCACAGTTTGCCACCGGGCAGCTCTACTGGTGCTGTTCAGTGCAGAGTGACCGGCCCAAAGACATCGTAACACTCTGTACTTATTAGTCCTCTCACTTTTTGTCCTGTCAGTCAAGAGAAACCAGATAACTTGAGGAAATCAGGCTCAGCACAGAAGGTTTTTGTCACTGCACATGCACACGTGAAAGAAAACTGGTTACATAGAAACATGGCCAAGAGATCAGGCTGGGAAATCATTTTTCTCAACTTCCTCTCCCCGTTACAGACACCTGGTGACTGTCTTGCTCTTATTCATTACCTGGATAAGTGTAGTTCTCTGCTGCCTGCCGTACAGCTCACTGATGATCCTCAGGCCAAGGTTTGATCTCAGGTTTTGTATTTCTGCCCACATTGTGATTATTTGCACAGACAGTGATTATTTTGTTCTAGCCATGTTGTTGCTCGGCCTCGTGTTTACATGTAAATAAATGATTCACACATACCAAAAGTTTTGGAATCGGTCCAGTAGATCTCCTCAGCTGGCAGCAGCAGCTTAATCCTCCAGGGGAACTCCGACTTGCGAGAGGTGAGACGGTTGTTCAGCCTCATCTAGATCATGTCAAAATCATTTAAATATTCAACCGCGACTTCAGCAATAAATTCTTGATGACATTCCCTCCAGGTAAACTTAAAACTCTCTCTCTCTCTCACTCGAGCTCTGACTCACGTTTATACCACTGTCTTCTTGCAACAACTCACCTCTCATGAGATTTCAGAGCAAGACCTCTCCGTGAGCGAGACTTTGTGTTTCTGGTTACAAAAAGGATCTTATTCTTCAACAAGGTCTCTAAATACAAGCACTCACAGTGGACTGACCTTGTAGGAGTTGCCCAACAGCCATCGCAGCTTTTGGTAAATATGAATCAGCTTCACACCCAAACATGTAAATACAATGCCTGGATTTAAGGATACCAGAATTCCCCTTTTACATGAAGCAATAAGTAATCCGTCTGTGAGTGAGGGATGATAACACTTTCCACTGACGACGCTCTGAGATGTCAGTGAACATGCACAGGATTGCTCTCTGTTAACGTCTGCAGTTAGCGTCTATTAGCTTCGATATTCCAGGAACTGTTTTGTGTGATGTAACCTTGGAAACCAACAACCCAAAGTGGCTGTGCAGGGCTGAGTTTCTGCCTCGGTTACATTCAGGAGCAACAAAACTGCCTGTCCGGGCCTTTTTTTCGCCCTCCAAAACCAAATGAGGCGTGTTGCATCATTTGGTTTGTTCCCAGAACAAGTTACGAACCACAGTTTTTTGTTGTTTTTTTTTTTTTCCCCCCCCTTCTGGGTTTGTTTCTTCAGTTCTTTCACAATGTGTGCAACATTGACTCACTGTGTTTTTAGGTCATTTTGACACCGTCCTCAGCCCACAGCTGTGATGTCAGACACAACCTGAAAGTCTAAATTTAGATCTGAAACCTATCGTGAGCTCTGTGTTTTATCCCTCACTTCATTTCTGATCTGATTACATGAATACAATCGTCCGACACAGTGAAACACCTCAGTGAGTTGTAGGGGAAAATGACTTACCTGTGACTCTGATCTGTGGTTGGACGTTAGACCTGCGATGTGAACGTCTCTGTGTGTTAAAGTGAGTGTCGGACAGCAGAGGGCACATGCTTTCTTCTTGACTGACGCTGGTCGTATCTTTAAAGTATCCGAGCTGTTCATGTGTCTCGCTGCGAGCGGTTGGACTGTCAGGATTTGTAAAATGACTGCCGTGACAGCCCAAATGATTGATCTGAAACTTATTTAGAAGTTGAAAGGCTTGTGTTTGGTTTACAGATATCAAAGCAGTAGAAAAATCTGCACACAGTTACATCTCTCGTCAACAGATTAGAAACAGATATTCTTGGATGTTTGTGTTCCGCGTCTCAAAGATCAACTTCGTATTTGCAAAGTGACTTTCAGCTTCTGTATCTGTCGTCACACACCGCAGAGAGGAGCCGTCTGAAGTGGTCGTGTGAAACGGTCACATCTACAGTAATAATCTTGCGCTGGTTCGCGTGATTTACCTGGAAAGCGAGAAACATCGATGCAGCATCTTTCACAGAAAAATGTGAGTGTACATTTGGGGAAGAGGTTTTTGACTGACGTAAATGTAGCTCCCATAAATGTCCACTCATCTGTTTTTTTTTTAGACAGCTGGACACTTTCTGAGCAACAACAAAAACAACATGGATAAATATGATAGCGATGACGTCAAATGCAATACAGATATTTAAAATGCCTCCATCCCATGTTTCTTTATAATTTTGCTGCATAAGTCCAGTTTATTAATCTGGATATCTGCTGCTGGTGTGTTTTTCAGGACTGTGCAGCTGCGACTCTTCATACTGACACAAATAGAAATGTGGATTTAATACCAGAGGTTCAGGAAAGTGAGTCGGGCTGTCAGGATTTTAAGTATTGTGAATCATTTCTTTGAATGTATAGTTTTAATGTCGGTCTCATTAGTGCCCCACTCAGTGTCTGTCATCGCTCTCTGCAGTACATCATCTCATTTCAGTGTCGTTCTCGTCTCTGTTTCCTTACATGGCTGTTGCAGAAACGCTGTAACTGATAAGATGAGTTGCTTCTCAGACTCACTCTCCGCCTCGTGAAGGACTCTGTTCACTTTTTTTATGGCGACTTACCTTTCAAGCAGACTTGATTGTGTGACACAGCCTTGTCAGTGGTGTGTGTGTGTGTGTGATGGATGACTGTTATATGGTAAGGACATCCATTGTGAAGTGTGCCAGATTACAAAGAGTGGAAGTCACCTTGCAGTGAATCATTATTATTAGACAGAGTTTGAAGCCGCATTGCAGGTCGTTTCACCTCAGCGGCCCCGACGTTGAGTGGCGTGTGAGTTTTTTTACAAGCCTAAAGTAGCTTCAGCGCTGACATCGCAATATACATCCGCTCAAATAGTCAAATTGACGAACATGCAATGTCAAGTGAGAGCAAATTAAGTGAACACGACCTGCTGCAACTTTTTTGCTGCTTGATATAAAAGGACAATGACAAGAAGCTTGTGGAACAGGTCAGCGCACCTTCATGACCTTTAATTTTGTTTCATTTGCTTGTTAAATCATCAACCCAGACCAAGATGAAGCATCATGTGTTATTAAGTCAGATTTTGGACTTACTTTTTGGGGAAAACACTTTCCTCTGCTGCCAGTCTTTTGCACTGAGCTCGGCTGATCGTGCTCTCGAGCTACTTCAGGTGCGTAGTGAAGAAACCCAAATTCAATCTCATCATCCCACACAAACTATTTTCTTGCTTTTCCTCCCCGCGGCTGCTGAGCGATCTGTGATGGTTTTAGCTGCAGCTCCTTCACAGAGAACAGTTCAACCTTTGTGTCCAGTTTGATCTAGTTGCTGCTGGTGGGTCACAAATGTGGTTTACTGGGTCACTGGGTCATGTTGTAAAAGTAGAACTGTGTCTCCCAACGACGGTGGCGAGCGTCTCGTGATTGTGCTCTGAAACAGGCCCAGAAAGACATTTTACCATATCAACACTTTAATGTTTCACTTTAGTTGCCACAGCTGTTCGTCAGTTCATAAGTCATTGTCCTTTTCACAAATGCAACAGTTTGAGGGTAAAAACAGAAAAAAGACGTTAACGTTACAGGTGATGTGATAAATACCGATTCTCTGATAATTCTCTCCACAGATGGACCGAACAAAGAGCTCAGTGAGTGTTAAATATACATACGTCAGCTGCGTTTTAATTGTTTTGTTTGGAAGATTCAGAGCTGTAGTCAGTTTGAAAAGTCGTTTTCTTGACGGCAGCAACTACAACAACTGTTGTAATATCACACACTGCTGTGGGTGAAGAGTCCGGTCCTTCAGCACATTAGATCACATCTCTCCTGTTCTGATTCTACAGTGAAACCAGGTGTTTTATTCCAGTCATCGCAGGCTGAATGGAAGCAACTAAACTCACCTTGAGCTGCTCATTAACCCACTGAGTGTTGATATTGTACAGACGAGCGGGAACCTGCGAGTGAATGCACGTTGCTAGGTTACCTAAAGTGAGAAAAGTGACACCAGAATGGGTAAAGCTTTATTGGATTGTGTTCAGACCACTGGCTCCTTCATCCTGTGCTGACGTGCATCCCGTCGCAGCGTCTCGTGCACTCGGAGGCTCTCGGCGCTGAAAGTTAGAGTCTTTCAGGCTTTTTTTTTTTTGCTTAAAACTACTGAACATCAGACGGCCTGTCAGTCGCCTCATAGCAGCAGCAGCCGCAGTAGAGATGACAAGCGCTTCCTCCAGACAGCTGTTGCACTGCCAGGTAGATAAAAAGGTGCCTGGATCCAAGAGCCAAGGTTGTTTGTAGCTCCCTGTCATGAGGGGTTTTTTTCTTGGAGAGCGATCTGTTAGCGAGGGGGGAAAATCCGTCATTATGTAAGATGTGTTTTCCTTCTTTTTAATTTAATTTTAACTCGACTTTTACTTCCGCATGATTCACGTGTTAATGTGCGGAGAAGTGGACTTCTGACCAACGCCGATCTTTGTTATGTAAGACACATCTTTGACTTTGTCCTTGCTATAAATATTGTGTAACACAAATCAAAGTTTGTGCCCAGCGCGTGTCGTAAACTCGCTCCGATGATTCATGGCAGATATAGAGTTGATAAAGAGGAGTTGCAGTGTTACCTGGCCATGGTCTAAGGTTTCATGGTGTCCAGTGAAGCCCAATAAAAAAATTATAATGCGATATAAAGTCCAGTTGGTTTATGGTGTCAATACAAAGGCCTTGATGGAGAAAATTACTACTCTGTTGTGATTGATAGATGTACATTGAACGGTCCAGTGTGGAGGATTTATGGGCCTCCGTGGGCGGAGATGGAATATGATATTCATAACTATTTTATTTGTGTAACTTTGAACGATGAGCCCTTTCTGTCTACAGAGGGAGCCGGACATGTTGCATGAAGCATTACAGGACCGACCGACCTTACCGGCTTTGTGTAGGATAAGACACCACAAATTAACAAGCTAGCCTGCTATTATTTCCTTACTGTATGATCAGTGGTTGGGAAAATGATTTGTGTGTGTCTTTCTTGCCGTTGGTCTGAAAGACAAACAGCCTGTGGTGGAGCTAATGCAGCAGATTGTGAGTTGTAGTTTCCCTGTTAAACACACCGACCTCTTCGGCTGTAGTGTCTCTGGGCTCGTTAGTCGACCGGTGGCAGCAACTCACAACCCGGCCTGTCCGCTCTGCCCGACCCAGAGACACTCCGGAGGATGAGAGGAGAAAGAGACTGAAGAGGTCGAAGTGTTTAATGAAAAACTACAGCTCATAACAACATGTCAGAAACGCAAAGAAAACAGACATAACCACAGCTATTTGGTGAGTTAACAGTTTAGTCAAGCGTAGAGAACGCAACCAACAAGGGCAACAAATCATAGTTATGTTTGTTTTACGAGAGACTTGATCTGAAAAAATCCAAATCCAAAGTCAACTCATACAGAGTTGTCCTAGTTAGACTGTGAAAATGAATTTTTAGGACCTTTTAAAAAAAACATATTTAAGGGGGCAGAAGGCTTCATATCAACCTCTTCAAAATGTTCTTTTTCGGAAATCAAACTCACGCGTGTGCCGTCCAGATACGAGCATGTGGGCTTTGATCCGCCACCGAACAAACTCTTGAATCCACTCACTGAAAGCTGACACAGTCCAGCCGAGAAGAAGTGACTGCTGAAGGCGTCGGCTGTGGTGCTCGGTTACAGTGAAACCCTGTAAACATACTGCATCTCTCAGCGATAGAGGAACCAAATTAGTGTCGCAGCGACTTTCCAAGTTCAATTAAAGGAGGCTGTTGAGAAAAATAATCATTGTGTGCACTCGTTTTGGTTCACTCTGATCCTGTTCTGTACCTCGCAAGTCAATATTGTGCTGAAAATCTTTTTATTGAAAACAAAAGCGACACCAGCGACCCACAGGCTCCGGCGTACGTGGCTTTTATAATTACTTCACAGTTAGACTGCGCTGAATTCAGTGTGAGGGAAAGAGATATATTTGTTTTAATCTGATTCTCTTATTTTGCATTTCGGGCTTTTCTGGCTCTGCCCGATGTCCCGGGCTGCTAATGACCTCGTTGGTTACAACACGACTGACCTTGCGTGGCATCGTGACTGCGAGCCAGAGATGAGGATTAACAGTCTGCGTCAGCCGAGGAGGAGAGGCAGCAATTCCCCGAAGCCAATTGACAATTTGTTCGGATGTAATGAAATGGGTGGCAGACCACACGTCCCTCAGTTCTGCCATAAAAACATGCACGCAGCGACAGTGATTGCCTCATTTTTGTAAATTGAAATGGCAGGAAAATATAAAAAGACGATAATGGCGACGCTAATGTTCGGCAACACGACTCCTTTATCACAGTTTAATCTCTAACGTCTCACAGACGACAGCTTCTTTCTACATTTGCCTTTCACAAGCGAGTAAATTAGATTTTAATTACTCTTGTGTAACAGAATGTTGCGTGTACTCGTGTCTCATAAGCACTCGCAGTGTTTGGAAATGTACTGCACATAATAATAGCGAGAGCTCAGGTCTGGTCTCACAGATTCGGATGATTTTAGACACACAAACAGTGATTGCCTCGTTTTTGTAAATTGAAATGGCAGGGAAAAAAAAAAAAACCAGATGATAATGGCGACGCTAATGTTGCTGCAGCACGCCTCCTTTATCACAGTTTAATCTCTAACTACGATCATGAACCTGCTTGGGCACCAAACATGTGACCAGGAAGTGCAATTCATCCTTAGATGGTGCTTGATAAGAGGTTTTAAAGAGTTAAAGAGTCGGCAGCACAGAATGAGCCAGGCTAGCTGTTTCCAGTCTTTATGCTAAGCTAATCTACCCGTCTGCTGTCTGTGAATAAAACACACAGTGCAGGAATTTGGAAATCCTTTTTCAACCTTTTATTTCAATAAATACAGAACAAAGACAAAGTGCTTTCTGTATATATACACTCCTTATGAATTTGATGCCTGCAACATGCAAGAACTTGTGTAGAACTGGGGTTGTATTTACACGTCACGACCGTTAAAGGAACTATTCCTTTCACATTTCACATTGCTGGAGTAAAAACAGTCATTTCTGCTAAAACGTCCTGAAGCCCGGCCCGACGAGCCACAGTTCTGAGGTTTGTCGCTGGTGCGTTCGTCAAGGATTCAGTGTCACGGGGTGAAAGAATAAATGTGTCACAAGTGGACGATGAACAGTGTTTGTGAGCATTTAGACGAGCCCTCTAATTGGACTAAAGGCTAACCTTTGACCCCCATTAGGCTCGAATGGTGCAATCATTCCACTTTTCCCTTTAGCGCTCTCCTCCACCCTCAGAGCCCACCCGTCCTCCTCCCTGCTCAGCCTCTTCAGCTCTATAAACCCTCTCTGCTCTTTATCTTGCCTTCTATTCATCTTCCTCTCCACACATTTATCTTTCTTGTCTCGCTCTTTCCTCGGGCTGTCTCGCAGCTCTTCCTCTCCGGTCTCTAACCTCTGCTCCTGCTCCATGTTTATCTTTGTCTCTGCCTCTGTTCGAGCTCTCAGCTCCTGCTCTCTGTGTCTCCACTCCCTCTCCATCCTCTGGTACATGTGAAGGGAGAAGTGCCATCCTCTGTTCTCCTGCAACATGTTCTCTGCTTTGCTCAGCAGCTCTCTCACCTGCTCCCGCTCACCTCCCTTTCTCACACCTCCCTCACCTCCTGCTCTCTCCCTTCCCACCGGCTTGTCAGTTTTCTTCTGCCAGTTCCCTTCCTGTCTCCCCCCGTCTCCCTTCGCCTCCTGCGTTTTTCTATCTTGCCTGCCAGCGACGCCCGCCTTGTTATCGAACACGTGGTATCGATAGCGACACATCTCCATCAGCCAATGCAAGGCAGGGCCTCCTGATTGGATGTGCTCCTCCACGCTGCGCCCGCTTCGCCTTATCCGGTCACCACATGTGAACACCACTATGGTGTGTTTCCAGACTTCAGAGGTGAGGATCTTCATCCTCCTCTCCACCGCTCTCCCCTCCGCCTCGGTGAAGTCCAGCGGGACCACTAACAGAACAGCGTGAGGTCCTCCAGGTCCAAAGAGCGACATCGCTCTCAGCAGTTCACGCTTCTCCTCTTCAGGGACGAACTCCTCAGATAATCCCCAGCCCTGTGCATCCACCACGCTCATGTGCCATCCAGCAGTGATGGCGCTGGCAATCGTGCTGGCCCCGCCTCCCCTGGTTTCAAAAACTGGCCACCGGCCCAGCAGGGTGTTACCAGTCGAGCTCTTGCCAGTTCGCCTGGGGCCGACCAGCAAGATATTAAGAACTGGTGCGGCTGCAGAGAGACGGAGAGAGACGGAGCTTTTAATCTGCACCATGAAACGCTGACATTTAGTGTTGTCTAGTTACACTGTTTCACTTTATGCACATTTTTAAAGCTTTTTATTCCTCTTTTTTGCACATGAAGTGGTTCACTGGAAGTTTTATAAGCATCACTTTAGTGAGAAAATACAGCTCAAATCGCCCAACAGGAGGACAGACCGGTGGAGCACGACGATTGTTCTTAACAAACACCTGCTGCTGTCGTAAACTGCAGAGCTGGTCTCAGATCTGTAGCTGCTCACTGGCACCTAAACAGCCGTCAGCATGTGTAAAAGTAATCCTACATTCTACATAAGTTGCAAAACATTGTGTACGTCTCTTCTTTCATCCTTCATCGAACTTAAAGAAAGCAACATACCAACGTGCCCCGGTGGGTTGTAGCTTCCCATCGTGACCGTCTGTCTTGCGGATGATTTCTAGAGGCTGCAGGTTTTAAAATCCCTCCTCAGTGATGGTAGCAGCACATCAGGGATCCCTGAAACCTGGTTCAGTGGATCAACAAACCACACGAGTCTCGTTTGAGTATCGTGTCTTTGACTGCGCTGTCCTCTCTACTCTCTTAAACACCTGAAACACACCTTCCTCTTATCAACACACTGACTGAAGCGCCTCCCAGTCTCTTGATCATGACTCAGGATACTAGTGGAAAATAAAACAATCGCAACTCTTTATGAGTCCTATAAAACTGGTTCCCGCTCTGTTTTTGTCACTTTTATAGTTCTGCTGTAAAGGGGCTTTGGATGAGCAACAAGGAGAGGGTCTAAAGTCTCAGATTTGGGAGGCTGTAGACGGTTTGTTGTGTCAACACAGAAGCCAAGATGCATTAAAGGTTTCCAGTTATTCTGACACATCAGTGGCTCTGATTCAGTAAATGTGGGAGCAGTAAACCAGAAATCTAGTGACGCTGCAGAACACCAGCAGTAACTTCCCAGTAGACAACTGGCTGTTCGCAGGAAACTTGTTTATTTATCACACAAAATGCCAAGTTTTTAAATTTTTTTTTAACAACGAGTGATGAAGGCATCACACATGTATCTTAGGGTTAATTAGAGACACACACATCATGAGAAAAGACAGTTAAATTGTACATAAGTTATAGCAAACAAAGAGTTGACTTGATTTTAGAGGGTAATTGTTTGATGTACGGAAGTGGCAGCGCAATTATCTTTTAAATGCCGTCATCTCAGCATAACAGAGATCATTTTCTCGGGGGAAAGGATTAATTTCTCTCGTTATCTTGAGAAAACGCGCTTTGTTATCCTGAGATAACAAGATAAATGAACCCATTAACATGAGAAAACTGACTGTAACTGATCCAAGATGAACATGTCGGATGAAGGTGAACCTGTGAGTCCGTCACAGACCTGCACACAGCGACATGATGGACACCCGAGACAATATAAAAACAAAAAGGATGTGTGTGTGGAAACAAGCACCATGTAATATTACTATTGTAACACTTATCCTTCAGTCAAAACACTGAAATGTTTTTATAAACTCCCAAACGCGCCCGACAGAGCAGATAGTGTTTATGTCATGATCCACCCTTAAAATTCCTCTGAAGTTGTTCACTTGTGACAAATTTTCTCGGGAAAAACGTTTATTATCATTTATTATTTCCTGATAATGACATAAACAAGGTTTGTTTTCTTGAGGTCTTAAACATTATTCCCAAAATTTGGAAATGACATAAATAGCTTTTATAAGCAGAAGGCAAAATGGAAGGTTTCCTGAGAAAACAGGGAAACATAATGAGTTTGCTTCCAGGATCAACATGATAGAGTGACTCATGTGTTGCATCCACAGCCACATAGAGAGTGATTTAAAATACGTTTACATGTATGTCATAAAAATGCATGAAAGGCAAATCGGTGTACAGTGTAAAATAGTTTTAAAGTATAAAAAAAAAACCAACATCATCAGGACAAAGTTCCCACGTGTTGAATTCCTGATTCTTCACTGTCGCCACGTGCTTCTTGTTGACTGTCACCATCAATCATTTACAGCCTTCATAACAGACACAGTTATCGTAAACCAGAAGGGCCGCTCACGTTTCACACATCCCACAACTCGTCCGCATGATTAGATTGTTTACCAATTTAGATCCCGTATCTCTCCTTCTCTCTCTCCTTCCTCATCATCAGTGATCTCGTGTTTGGTCTGCCGACAGCTTTAGTCTGAGCTCGTGCGGCTCACAGATTATAGTTAACTCTGACCCTGAAGGTGTGTGTGTGTGTTTGTGTGTATGCTGTGTCACCCCCGTGTGTTTCTTTCTTTGTCTTTTTTGTTTTTTAGTGCACCCTGTGTAAGTGTAACGCTTGAACACATAAAAGGCCGTGCTCACGAGTTCGAGTACGTTCATTTGTGTTGAAATGGTGTAATTTACCTCTTTGTATCCACCTGCCTCATCATCTCACTTCAGTTAGTGATTGCCAGCATTACTCACAGAGGCTTTTTCCAGACAGCAGGTATAAACTTGTCTTGTTCTGGTTGCGAGTCATGGAAGTGGAGGCGATAATGACACATCATGTTCAGTTGTGTTCAACCTCTAAAGAAACATTTTTTTTTTTATCCTCCTGTAAATCCGGGGAGGTGGAGTGCTGCACCTCTCCGTCTCTTCCCTCCAGCATCTCTTCCAGTATCCCCCCCCCCCCATTCTGATCTCAAACACACACACACACACACACACACACACACACACACACACACAAAACACACTCACACATAGATAAGCACACACTCTGACCTGACAGGTAAAGCCAGTCAGGGATCAGCCAGGTTTTTTATCCCAGTCTGTCTCAGCCAGGTTGGTGGTGAGATCCCACATGTGCACGTGTGAGAGCGCGTGTGCACACGTGTTAATGCACGTGTGTGTGTGTGTGTGTGTGTGTGTGTGTGTGTGTGTGTGTGGTTTTTCCTACCTTCATTCACACGTAATCCGCTGAAGCAGCAGCAGCAGGAGCGAAGTTTCCCCCCACAGTTTTCTCCTCTTTTTCACCTTCTAACTTCTCTCCGCTCCGTTTTTGATCTTCTGTCTCTGATCTGTTCTGCCACGTTCCACCTCGGCTTCACCTTCTCCGTCCTCGCCGGCCTCTTTTTATCTGACGCGTACAAATGTACAGTAAGCGCTCTTAATCGTCCATGTAATTAGTTGACCTCGTCTTGATGAGGTTGGCCGTCGCATCTTGACACATTGCACCAATGTACAGAATCTATGTAGAAACATTTATTTAAATCCACTTTTCTTTTTGAAGAGCAGAACATTTTTAGTTTTTTGACATGAAAAGCAGATTTATGCATGTATCGTACACCTATTTCTAGTAATTTCTTAAACAAATAAATACGGATAATTCACCTCGATCTTCTAGCATGTAATGTTGAGTGTTAGCAAAGAGAAATCTACGTTAAAAATATCCCTTTTACCACCCAGGGGCGACGTAACAAGCTGTAAAAGCAACTTGTACCGTAAATATTATAAAGTTAAACATACGATGAATATGTTGGCAAACAGTCGTCCATTAACTCGTCCAGCAGATAACGAGCTGCATAGTTTGGTGTCAGGTTTGTCATCAGCACTCTGTTCAGAAATCTGTTGCTCTTAAAGATATAACGTGAAACATTTCAGCATCAAAACATCTAAAAACAAATTAAATATTCTGTGTAGTGTACGTACATCATCCCCAACGTTTCCATCAGTGTTCACACTCAGAGAAATCTTTACATTATTTGAGCTAACAGTCCTTTTTATAAGGTCACCTGTCGCTGTAACTTTGCAAACAAAGTCTAAAGTATTAATTTGTCCATCAACAATCACTTTTAGGCAATAACTTGTTGATCCCATGTTGCTTTTTTTTAGCTTTTGTTAGTTCAGATTGAGAGACCCCGCCAGCAGAAACTACATACAATAAATGCTGCAGTTTATTCTCCATCCAGCCGCTGAGAGTGAAGCTGAACAGTCCAGTTTCTGCCTTGAAAACTTTGGATTTGTTATGTCTGCATACCTCGACTTTTTTTTTATTGTTCGTAAAATAAATTATCTTTTTGTGCCGCTTCAAGCAAATTACATTTGCTCGTCCTTTTCACCTCATCTGATGAAGTCGTGCCAGCTGACTGCACTAACTAAGTTCTCTTTACTCTTGTTTTTAATAGAAAACTGCACGCAAACAAAATGTCACCGTGGATTTACATCAGCAGTTTCTCCTGCCGATTACCCGGGAATGAAGGATGGTTCATCGCGTTTGACAAACTGCGTGCAAGCGGGAATATTAATTGAAGGCGTGCTCCGTAAATTATCTCAGCAGATTTCCTCTAATATTGACATTTTTATGAATGAGGTCCTCCTCCCTCCCTGCAGCTGTAGCTGTGAATGATAACCGAGGGTCAGGCTGTGCTCTCTCTTCCTCTGCTTATCAGCCTCTCTCCTCTTTGTGTCCATCCTCCGCTCTCATCTCGTGACCCCTTCCCACCTCTCTCTGCTTCATCTCTCTTGCTCTTTTCTCCTCTTCCTCCCCCGCTGTCTTTATTTTTTTCCTGCCTCTCCTTCACATCTTCTCCTCCTCTCCTGTTTCTCTTATCGCTTTGCCTCTCATCCCAGAGGAGCCTGCTCGCAGTGGGTTCTTACAGTAAGGCAGGATGGTAAAAGAGAAGAACAGGGCTTTAAAAAGAAACGCTGGCATGGCTTGTGTTACCACCAACTCCTCTCCGCTGGCCAGCTCTGCCCACAGTGCCCATCTTTCTGTGTGACACTAATGTGGCCGGTAAGATATGACTCATAGCTCTGGATCCGCACGCACAATTTCGAGCAACAAAGTTAGCATTCGCCAAATAATCTCAAGATGGAGTTTACTTCAGAAAATAGGATTTCACACCCTCCTCTCTCAGATCCGCAGCCATTAGTCCTCCCACCCTGTGGCTGCAGCCTCTTTTTTTTTTTTTTTTTTAAGTACAAAAGGGTTTTTCTAACAGATCCTCCGTGGATTGTAGCAACATGAGTTCTGTACAACGAGCTGCTTCAACGCGTCCCTGAGTGCGATTGTGCTTTAAAAAAAAAAAGTGTTGTTACACAGTGAGCAGGAGACGAGGATACAGGACACCACCGGAGGTACATTAGTGATGGAGAACGCCATCTTCCCTCCGTGGCTTTGAAGGACGCCGGTGTTTGGCAGAGTTCGCCGTCTCGTGTGTTGGAAAAAAGGAGGACACTGTGTGCGAGAGGAACGCTACACCTCCTCCTAATCCTCTCCTTTGTTGTTTGTGTTATTTTTGTCTGGTTATTTTTGTGTGGTCTCGTGTCTTTGTTGTGACAGGAGGAATAACTCACTTTCTCAATGCAGCCTTTTGTGTTTAGAATTAACTTGAGCTTGTTGTGCAGTTTTTATGTCGTTGCTGTCGTCGTTCAGCAGATCTGAAATCCAGACTTCATGTTTATTCCACTGGATTGTGTTGTTTTACGTAGAGTATTAGAGTCAGAGGATGGGCAGAGCAGTGTGTGACATGACGGGGTGATGACAAAGTTCACCAAAAACAATGAAAGTTCAGTCATTATCTGCTCCTGCTGATGGAAAGTCAGGTGAAGTTTCGTTGTCCACAAAACTGTTTGTGAGCTTCAAAACGTGTAGCAGCGTTCTGAAAAATACTGAATGATATATATATATATATATTTGGGTGAAGTTACCCTTTAAGCTGACCTTCCTTCTTCCCATCCCCTGTAGCGGAGAGAGTTCAGGGTGCAGAACATGTTAGTCTAGTCTGCCCGAGTCATTGATCTGTAATCTGACTGAAGTTTGTGCTGATAAATCAATGACCTCGAGCTGAGCGAACACACAGACGTGTGATCTCACCTCGTTCTCTCAGTTCAACTCCTCTTTTAGTTTTGTTTGACCTTCATGTTCTTCATCAACACTCAGTTCTGTCCTGTTTTGCAGTTTATACCCGGTCGTCTGCACGATTACAGCAACAAGTAGCAACATACAGTCTCCAGATCCATGGAGGTAATGTTGGCTAACCCTGAAGCTAAGCTAACCTTCTCATTAGGTCATCCCTTCTGAAATCATTTAACAACTCACTGTCTGAGTAACGGAGGCACTGATCAGCATGCATACAGTTTAGAGAGTATGTTTGATGTATTTCTGATCCACGTAACTTCATTTTAGTAGGTTTAAACGTTTCTTCTTTGCTCTCCATCCAGCGACATTTCATGCTTTTTTGCAAAAATCCACGTCCCTGTTGCTCCTCATATTCCCAGTTGCTGTTGTAAGTGAGCAGACAAGCCTCTGCAGAAGCTAAAAGTCCTTAAAGGTTTCCCGTCAGATAAGCATTGAAGCTGCTGCCTCAGTAGCCAACTTATCTGTCTTCCTCGTGAAAAGTTTGAATTCATCGGTTTGTGAAGCGCGGGCCATCGTGAGCTGCCAGCGACGGCGCTTCAGAGTGAGGATGATAAAAGATGTTGAAACGTCCTCGTCGGTTCCCTCGGCTGCTCTCTGTTGCCTTGAAGCAGAGAGAAACGTGGCCCAGCTGTTTAGAAAGCCATAAAACATATATTCTCTCCTGTTGGAGGCTGTTTTTGGATATTATTAGTAGCTCACAGGCTACAGTACTTAAAATACTGGACGTCTGTAGTGTTACAACACACATCTGTGTGACGACAGCAGGAACATTTTACATTTTTTGATACTGATACAAAACCTTTGAAGAATATAAGCCTGTTTTTTTTTATTGAACAAAGGAAGCTTAACCTCTGAAATTGCTGAATGTCGTCTTAACACAAGCAGCATTTCCAGTTCAGTTCCCAGCCCTGCATGTCACACTACTGCCCTTATTTTACCCTTTACGCAAACTCAAAGCCTTTCACGTATGTTGTTTACTTCACACCGTTCAAGTCTTTCTTTCCTTTTTTTTTTTTTTTTTTGATTTGGAGATGCTTGTATGCCTCTTTGATTTCCTGTATTCGTGGCCCGGCATCAGCGTTGTTGCTCTTTGCATTCGTCTTCCTACCTGTCAACATGTTTTGCGAGGCAGGGTTTGTGGATTTCCTTTGTGTAAATGTTTGTTCGTTTCTGCTTTTTCACGCTAGCGGGAAGGACGCAGCGCAGCGGGTCGATAGCATGACATGAGACTGTGAGAGAAGAGGCTCAGAATTTACAGGTCACCCTATTGATCCGTCGGTAATTTAACCCTTTAACTGATTACTCTGCGTGTTTATGTACACATGCTCGTGAGCAAGCAGAGTCCAAATTGTGCCGCTGCTGTCCTGTGAAAGCCTTGTAATTGCAGTTTTGTTCATTTTCATATTTATTGACTTTAATTAAAGGATTAAGGGATTACATGCTCCTCTGAATTCCTCAACCTCTTGGGCTCAGAAGCACTTCCAAAACCGACGGGATAATGATCAAAAAAAACACAAAAAAAAAACTGCACCGTCATCAAGCTGAACACACACCTGTTCTCTGTCTCTTGTTGACAGTTTGAAGATAATACAGCTTTCACCCTACAGTGATCATTTCTAATGTGCTGGAGGAGAACAAACACTCCGACCTTGGAGAGAATAAAGACTAAAAAAAAACCAAAGAGTGTGAAAGAAGGGCAGGGAAGAGAAACAAAGCAGGGAGGGAGGGATACGTGTTCGCTGGTGTAGCAGGAGCAGAGAGGTGTAGTGTTACAGATGAGATGGAGATGTGGCCGAAGGAGGGAGGAAGACCTGCTGGGGAGAAAGAGGAGAGGATCATGTTCTCCTGAGCGATCTATTCTATACGTTACCTGCGCGTTCGTCAGCTCCACTTTCCCTGGTTGATGCACTTTGAGACGTTACACAACTCAGTGTTTGTTCTCATTTCTGTTGTTACTTTACAAAATGTTAACCACTCAAATGAAGACATATAAGTGGCTCCTACGTAAGAGGGACGTGGATTTTGGGTTGTGTTTGAATGTTATGTGTTATAACCTTCAGTTCCATCAGCTACAGATGCAGGTAGCTGTGCAGTCTGTCTGTGTTGTTACTGTAGTTTCCCCAGTAAACACACTGACCTATTCGGTTGTTGCAGTTCCCTAATAACCAGCCGGCTGCTGCTCCTCTTGGGTTATAATCGCTCATTCTGCCTGAGTGTCTTTGGGTCGAGAGAGCAGACAAGGCTGCCGGATGTTCAAGTTGTTCTAGATGTTGCTGAAACCGAGCAACGTCGTCTTGCATCCAAACATCGTGTTTGTGGACAGTCGGTCGTCCCCGCGGACTCTCGGCCTGTCCGCTCCGTCTGGCCCAGAGACAAAGCTGAGAGGCGAAGAGGTCGGTGTGAGGACACAGATTTTCTCAGCTTCAGGAAAAGTTTTAGAAATATCAAACCTCCGTCCAACAAAAATTCAGAACAGAAAGAATCATAATTGACCTTGTCTGAAGCTTGAGGTGACAAGGAGGAAAGGTTTTTTTTTTGTTTGTTTTTGAGGCTGTTTAGCAACGCTGGCTCTCAAATATCATTCTGCCAAAGTTTGGACACTTGTTTTCACAAGAATGTCCCAAGATGACTTTTACCCTTTGGACAGTTTCTGCTACGTCATCACAGTTTATACGTCCTCAAACCGATTTCAGTCAGAAAGGTTTTCTCTCTCCCTCCGTCTACGTCTCCCTCTGCTTTATTCTTTTGAAGTCACTCATCATCCGACAGGCCTTTTTTTAGCTGCCGGGCCTCCACTCGGGTCACATTTTACATTCATCATAAAAGTGATGCTGCGGTTGCCATTTTCACCTTCTCTCCCATTATCATTGTCTACAGACAATAAATCCTGCTCCGCGCTGCCGTGCGCCGCATCTCATTACAGGCGTCATGTCACATTGTGTGCCCTTATTACTTGGTGTTCCCGTCGCCGCAGACCCAGGGTCACAATTCATATCCATATAAAATGTCTCATCAGAGAAGAAGTTCAGCACTGGCGGGGATTGTGTCACACACACGGCATCAATCTAATATCGTCCAGTCGTCGTTGTCGTCATCAGTAAAAACCCCCTCAGGAAATTCAAGGGGTCGTCCGCCTCCGTATGAACCAATCAACCGCAGCAGATTGTGGAGAAAACAACTGGTTGCTGAAAGGTTACCTGTTTGATTCCCACTGCTGCCGACGACGTTTAAAAAGAAAAGCACTCTGCATTGTGTGTGTTCATAATCTTTGTAATTTTCTGTCCGCACTAATGGGCTCGTTCTCCCACAGGGGTCGTTCAGGATCCATCTTGCTGTTCTGTAGCTAACAATTTTAATTCAGCCTCTGGAGGGATCAGCTGAGGGCAGCGCTCTAAAAACAGACATCTGACCCGAGAAAACTTTAATGGAAGCCAGCAGAATAATCAGTTTGGGTCTGTTCCTCTGTGAAGAGATTCACCCGCAGCGTTGACATTCAGCGCTGCGGCATTTTAAAGTCCTCTTAACGCACCGACGGCGTAACGACGCAGAGCGCAAACGACCTGCTGCTGATCATCCTCCGCTTCTCTGTTCATAAGCTGCTCGCGCCACCTGAGGAGACGCTGTTGGGATAAAAACAGGACAGAAAATGTTTCATTAAGAATACATCTTATCATTAATGTGCTGAGTAGTATAATAGGAAGTTATGAAGCCCAGCTAATTACTTGTATAATGCAATAAAAGGGATATTATAACCATCTAGAGGGCGGCAGATGATTAATGACTCCAACTTAAAGTAAAGAGCAGCTACTACTGGATCAGCTCGAGCCAGAACCACATTATGAGCAGACTGAAGGACAGATAGATTTTTATCGACAGCGGTGGATGTTTAAATGGTGGAGCGAGTTGATTTCAGTTGATTTGCATCCACGTTACTTGCTTTCCAGGTATTCAGGACTCACCAGAGACTCCGGATCTCTCTCTAACCAACATTCATGACGTAAAGTTTAAATTTAACAGTTGCTAACGCTGCTGTACTCGGCGATATTTTATATTTTACTTCATGGATCAAATGAAACAAATCTCTCTACGACAAACTCAGATCATTTACACTCGACCGGCAGCTTTTTGAGATAAAAACGCTACATGGTGAACTTTGTGGAGCCTTTACCAGCTAAAGGAGTCGGATATTTCCCCTCAGGAACCTGGTGGAGACCAAAACAGAGCACAAAGAGAATGAATATTGGATTTACCTTCATCAGGTGGCCGGAAACACGAAGCCAAATGTCTCCTAATGATGCAACAGTTCGTCGTAAATTGTCTGATTGCAACTTGTTCCTGCTGCCTGCCCAAAATAAATGAGTGAATTTCTCTGAACGTCATGCTCTGTTGAAGGCTTCTTAATGCATTATGATAAAAGCTTAAGTTGTTTATTACAATGGGTACTCATTAGAGTCCATCCTGAAGGTATTAATAATATAATAGATATGCGCTCCATTGTAAGTACTCCTGATATCATCTGTCAGACGAGGCGGAGCTGTGTCGGATCTTTTACACTCAATAATAGAATCAAGTCTCTCTTTCGGCTCCTTTCTCAGTTAAAGTTCTGTAAGTGTTTTTCTCAGGAGGCTGCAAACGAACAGAAACAAACTGGGAGAGATCGGAGCCGCGGTCAGAGTCTCTCTCCTCTCAGCAACCACAGCGCTGTCTCAGAAATCATCTCCACATAACTGAGCTCCAAAGAGCCTGCGAGCACGCTGAGATCAGTTTGATTTGATGGATATCCCCTCGATATGAACATGAGGATGCCACACACACGCACACACACACACACACACACACACACACAGAGCTGACTCACCTCTTATTGACATCGTTCAGATCCAGTCCGCTGTGGTTTCACTTGACCCTACCAGTCTAATTAATGCTTTTCTCTGCAAGACGGCAGAACGAATGAGCGTTTTTGTTTTTTTTTGTTGTTTTTTTTTCCTGCAGAGACGCTAATGAGCCAAATGTGTCTGAGTAAAGAAATATGGCGTGTTGGTTGTGTGTGTCTGTGTAAACATTATGTGTGTGTGTGTGTGTGTGTGTTCAAACAGTGCAGATAATCGTGTGTATATATCATGTTGTTTTTTTTATTATTATTATTATTTTCTTCTCCTGGCTTTTCTTTGACTTTTCTGAGCGAGTTTAGTTTCTCTCCACTCTACGTTTGATTATGACTCAGTGTAAACAAACACTTTCAGCCAGAGCAGATTTGACTTAATATTCTATTCTCGTAACACACACACACACACACACACACACACACACACAAAAAAGGACTCAAGCCGATCAAGAGCAGGTGTCGGTAAACACTTTCGCTCTCTCTGGTCATCAGCCAGCGTAGCAGTAAAGCCAGCTTAGCATCAGCGTGTTAAATATAGAGCTGTTAATGAGCGGCGGCTCTGCTGTTCACAGGCTCTCTCACTGTAACTACATTAAAGTCCAATTATAATCTGCGCGACTGTGAGTGTGAGTCGCTCTGTATATTTGACTTTAGAGCTGAAAGACTGAGGCGATTAATTGATCAGTTAGTCTCCGGAAAATGCACGAGGATTAAAGAAAAGAAAGAAAACTATCGGGCAGCGAAGGCAAAACGCTTCCCCGTTTGTTTCGCTGACAGTTTAAAGTTGCTTCAAGGAGCTTCATGTCTCGTTGATTCTGGCGCCTCCTGTGGTCAGAAGCGGTATGAACATCAACGCCTCGTGTCTGGAGATGTCGATCTGGTTAGAGTGTGTGTTTGTTTGGTAGCCTGGGAAAGCAAGAAGCAACATATTTTTAATTCTGTTGAGGCAACACGACACGCGAGGATGTTCTGTTAACGAAATAAAAGACATAATCAAAATATTTTTTTTATTGTGGGGCAATTACCTCATCAAAAGTAAAAACATGCTTTTGCAAGAGTATCTCCGTTTCCCTGGAAACACATGGGGTCTGACTAATAGCTGCAATCAATCATGTCAGTCGACTCCAATATGTAATGGAGTGTCGACCCGAGCAGCGAGCTGGATGCTTGGCGACCAGGTGATTCATCTGTTTTTGGCTACGTAAGATCAATAACTGTGAGACGACGATGGTGAGCGCTCCGTACCGACAGACTGCAGAGCAGCTTCGCTCCTCAGCTCGGACTTCTGCGATCTTAATCAGTCTGAATCGAGCCAAACTTCAATTATAATGATATTTGGTTTGTACTAGTATATTTGTCTTTTTTTTCTCTTTGGTGTGTTCATGTCAAGACCAGTGATCATCTTCTGTTCTTCTCAGATTGGAGGATTTTTCTTAATGTTCTCAGTTTCTTGTCGCTGTCAGTTAAATATCTTTGAGTTTTGAGACGTGAAGTGAAGACGACGTCACTCTGAACTCTGACAAACTGTCACGGGGCTTTTTTTTATTCAGAACTTGAATGGACTAAATGAATGAGTTGTCAAAAGGAAGAAGAAGAATATTGTATAATGAAAATAATAATTAGTCGCAGCCTTTCAGTAGACGTGTGGATCACCTGTCTGTCTGCGTCTGATGTTGATGCCACTCAGCCGCCGTACAGTGGCGTTCATCTTCTGTGCGTCCCGCTGAGAGCAGCTCTCATGACGGCAGCGTAATTGAGAGTCAAACAGAGGTCAGGACGGAAAATCAACAGCGCCGCCGTGTCGGCGTGACTGCTCGCAGGTGAAGAACTGTGATGTCTGCGAGCGTGGAGGAGCATTAATGTGACAGTCACATCGCAAAGGACACACACATGTAGAGCTGAAGTGGATGTGAGAGTCCTGTGTAGCATATGTGTGTGTGTAGAGGCGTGTGGGTCGTCCTTGATCCTGTTGGTTCAACCTTGAACACACACACACACACACACACACACACGCACACACACACACAGCGGTGCAGGTGCAGAAGCAGGTGGGTGGAGGACGTCCAGAATTACAACGGGTGATGGCAGAGTTTGTATTTTTTATTAAACAAGAACAGCAGGCAGCGGCACACTGATCTGCTCTAATGTCACTCAGGAAGCACTTCACACCTCCAGAATAAGATCCGTGCGTTTAATTAAAGCCTCGCACCAGATAAAGACATTATTCCAAACGGTTTTATATCCACCTACAGGAGCTCGTTTTACACATTCAGGCATCGAGTAATCAGAGATCTCTGCTCCTGTTCGGCCTCGATTCTGTCTTCTCCCTCCTCTTTACTTTCTATCGTTCCTCACTCCACCTCCTTTTCCATCTGAATGACTCCCTTCGATGTCGCTCTGCCACGGCTCCCTGCGTTTCCCTTCCAGTCGGTGCACCGATGATCAGGTGCTGTTGAGTCGTTGGGGATCACCAGGTTCTTCTGCAGGCGCAGCGCAGAGCAGCGAGCCGTGGTGTTTCCTCAGGTGGAAGTGTTCGAGCGGCAGTTCCTCTCCTCTCTCCCGCGCTGCTCTGCTGTGTAATTAAGCCAATCAGACGTGGTCATTACTATTAATTGAAACTGATGAGACTATAAAACGCCGTGTGGAGGAAGCGAACAGCACGAGGCCACGTTCCTAACTCTCAGTGGAGGGAGAAGGACAAAAGAGCAGATGATTGGAGTTAAATGAGGAAGTTTGTGTTCATTTATTGTTTGTCCAACTTTCGACGATCACTTAAGTCTCATCAGCTAATCCTCAGGGGTGTTTCTCCGCTTCCTGTCCTCTCCTGCTTCTCGACAGGCGAGACTTATTATCTGAGGGATGAAACATCAGAGATAACAGGAATAATACGAGGAGCGCCATCACATGTCCTTCAGATTTAAGTGCGTGGGCATTTCGAAGAAGAGGTTGAAAAAAGATACAGCTGATGTCGGAGTATTTGAGACAGTTGTGAATATTTTAGAGGTTAAAAAAAAAAGCGTACGTTTGGTAACTGAAGACGTTTGACTAGTAGTCAGAGAGGCAGGAAGGAGGATTACTGCTGACCCCTCACCTGCACGGCCTACACCTTCAGTATTCAGAATTCATTCACAAACTGTGGAGGTCTGATGAGGGCGAGGGCTGGACGTGAACTGTGACACTTTGTTTCTAAGATGCGTCAAATATTTTCTGAACCGCAGCGTCTCATCACATACCTGCCGTCACCACCTGCTGCACGAAGGTTGTTCGTCCAATTGAATCTAATTTAGCTTTCAGTGTTTGTAACTGATCTGTCGTCTGTTCTTGAGGCAGAAGCTTCGACTGTGAGTTGCAGCTTAATTAACGCTGCCTCACCTGAACGTGAGACGAGCAGCCCAAGATATAAAATGTTAATTAAATATGATAAATAACAGCTGCGGTATGTTTTTTCTTTTTTCTATAATTTAATATCATAGAAGCTGTTTGAAAGCTCCAGAACCATCAAGCTGCAGCTGATATTAAGGGATCATAGATTTTATTATGTGTTTGTAAAATATCGCAGCATTTTCAGGATGTTATGTTGAGCTGAAAGTCAGCGGCGCTCGGGACGAGTGGGTCAGAAACACCGAGCAGACCTTTCTGTCAGGGTTTGGGACCTCTCGCTCTCCAGAAGACTCGCTAATCAGTTGTTTTTTTGTTCAACTAATTACAAGCGCACAGTGGTGTTACGTTGTGATTATTGTTTTCCTCCTCGACGACCTTGACACAAAGTGTTGGTAAGAGACCTTAAACCTGGAACCAGATCCAGAACAGAACCAGCAACTGAGAGCTCACATTATCTCTGCTCGTCAGGCTCCAGACAGACATTTTGTGGAGACTGCTCAGTGAATTCTCTAGTTTTCTGACCAGATGTGATCATGAGACAGCGACGACGACAACAACACACTTGAGAAAAGGTTTCCGTCTCCTCTCCTCTGCGGTCGGAGCGTCCTGCAGCTCCGACCGCAGCCTCCCGGATCTGTTACCTCCTTAACCCTGCTGTGAAGGTGAAGGTCAGAGGAAAAGAAAAAGGCTGACCAGGAGCTCACAGCTCACAGGGGGAAACGTGTGAAGACGTCACGCAAACATAGATGTTTATTCTCCTTTTCCAGATGCAGAATATTTGTTCGATAGAAGGTGTTGAAATGGTCCAACGTGACAATAGGAACAGGTGTGGAGTGTGTGAGGGAGAGGTTTAAATATTTAAAGGTGTGCTCCGTCACTCTCTGCCCCTCTGCTTCTGTTTCTCATTCATGCATAACAGATATTAGGATGCATGATTTAGAGGCTGAGGTGCAACAATAAACACAAACAGAACCGATCTACCGTCGTCGTATCCTAACGTCACCTGTCTTCTCTCCGTCCCTCTCCCCAGCCGAGCCTCTCCCTCTGATGGACCTGTGTCGGCGTGCGGCCCGCCTGGCGCTGGGCCGGGACCGGCTGCAGGAGATCGAGAGCCTCCCTCTGCCCCAGTCCCTGAAAAATTACCTCCAGTACCAGTGACTGACACCAGCAGAGCCGACTGGGAGAACACGGACACAAACTAGACCACCGGAGCGTCTAAAGATGGAAGAGATGAATTAAAGAAAGGAGCTGCTGGATGGAAGAATGTCCACACTGATGGATTTATAAAAAATAATTAAAAAAAAAAAAGGATGGAGATGAAAGATGGTGGAAGTCCCGGCTTTCAAACAGAGGACAGCACAGCACCAGCTTCTTTTGGATTTTCCAGCTGCTTTTTTTTCTTTCTTTTTTTTCTTCCATTTGTTTTTTTTTTTGTTTTTTGTTTTTTTGACTTAAATTATTAATGATGGTAACCCATCAGTGTGTCACTCATCCAGAATGAAAACCCAGCCTCCGATGGCTCGGGCCGCAGGTTCGGAGGTGACCCTGTTCGGACGAACAGCGCCGCCCAGTGACGAGAATCAAACGCTGCGCCGAGAAAAAGCACACTAATCCTTTTTTTCCCTGGAGGCCTTTCTGACGCACAGTCAGCGACCATATCATTGCTGTTGGATGCCAGAGTGTGTATTCATGGTCTCCTCCAGCGCAGGTGGCAGGCTGCAGAGCCCAGATGTCCAAGAGGATTTTAGCACTAATGTTGTTTTTCTTTTTTGTCTTGATTATCTGATTGACTCGGGGCCCGACCGAAAGCTCAACCTCGCACACAGAGTAGAATCGAAACATGGCTGCAGGTCGTGCAGGCAAAAGAAATGAAGCGTGTCCAGCTTTTTTTTTTTTTTTTCTCCCGGCTTCGTGATGACACGTGACGACACGTGACGACAGGTGACGACAGGTGACGAGCCCTTTCAGACAAACACGTCACGTCCATCAGACAAAAACTGATGGATTCGTTGAGGCGACGTTCACAGTGATTCTTCAGCTGGTGCATGAGAGGAAAGTAGGAGATGAAGGACAGAGAGGGAAAAACAAATGGATGAGTGATTAATCTGAAGTCTTAATTTATGACGATTGTCAGCAGGGAAGTTCCCACTCCTTCATTTTTATCATTTATTTTATTTAAGAGAATAAGAAAGTGTTATTTTGGCTCTCTTGTCTTGTCTTGAAGCTTTTTTTTTTTAATATGCAGTTTATTTATTACTTCAAGAAAAAAAGAGGTTTCAGGCTTTTTCCTACCTCTTTCTCTTCCTCTCCTTAAAAAAAAAAAAATCATCTGATCTGACGTGAGAACAATCTCCTCAACAACCGAAAACGACTATTAAACAGATTATATTTCCTTTGTGCGCATGAAACAATAATTAAGTAGTAAATTTGTTACAGCGCTCTTTATGCTCCTACAAAGTCACCTAATTGCTCGTTAAATCTACAGAACTTAATAAGCACCGATCTAAACACTCGGCTGATCTGCTTCCTCGGGACTTTTCCACTGTGGTTTCATTAGATGTGATTGATTTTTACTGAAACAGCTCACCAGTCGTGTGAAATCTGATCTTGTTTTTAAGGACGTCATTGATCACGGAAAGCTGATTAAGAAAAATGTTTTCAGGTTCTTTAATAAGGGAACAAGACGAGCATTTCATCTCACTGTTACTGTGAGGATACTGAAGAAAGACTCGTGCTGTGTGGGAAGAGTTGTGCAAATGTTACTAGGTCCAATTTTTCAGGCTTACCGACGTGATTTTTTACATAACCGCGTGTCTGAAAGGGGCTTTGTTCAAGATTCAAAACCAGAGGAAACTGCTCGCTTGTAAAGGAGCGTTAAAGGATTAGTTCACCCAAAATAAAAGAAAATTAAGTCATCATCCACTCACCCTCGTGTCGACGCAAAGTCAGGTGAAGTTTCGTGGTCGGCAAAACATTTCTGGAGCTTCAGGGGAAAACGGTGTTGCAGCTTTCTTGGGGAAAAAAAACTGAAGAAGATGAGGACTTGTTTAAAAAAAATGCAGGTCGTCCAGAGATCCAAGAATGATTTGAAATGTTACCGACGCCTTCAACACGCAGTCAAACTCTGCGTCAGCGCTGTTTTACTGTGAAGCTCCAGAAATGTTTTGTGCGATGTAAAACTTCACCCTCATGGAGATGAGACATTTTTGGGTGGACTTTTCCTTTAAGTTTAAGACCGTACGGGACACTCAACCAGAGTTCAGAGTTCTCGACATGAAGCCGTTGGAGTGCGCGACCGCGTCGGTCAGAGCTGGAGGTCGCGGCCCGTCGCGGCGTCACTAGTGCTGACGTGCTGTTGGGCTGTAAGAGGAGCCTCACCTGCTGTTGTAGCACCCTGCTGTAGCTCACTGGTACCAGACAGTATCTGTCTGCTCTCCGCACAACTGTCTTAATGACCACAGACAAACAAACAAACAAACAAACAAACAAACAAACAGGACCAGATCTAGTCTCGCTGGATCTTAAAAAAAAAAAAAGAGGTTAGAGCGGGTGGAGGAACATTACTGACAGGACAGTAACGTGTTTCTGCCTCAGAATGACCCACACACACACACACACACACACACACTGTAGAAGACCAATCATGTTTCCTTTCCTAAAAAAGCTTGAGTCACTTTTTTTTTTTTTACTTCTGAGTTTGTATCCTTCATTATTATTATTATTATTATTATTATTATTATTATTATTATTAATATTACTGTGAGTGTGGAGCCTGATTGTGATGATGGTAGGATGACGATGATGATGATGATGATGATGATGATGATGATGATGATGATTATTTATCACAAGCTAGTTCTATGTTTTTTTAAACTGGTCATTGATGGTTACATTCAGGTAAATTAAATGCAAAGATGCTGGCGACAGAAAGGACGAGAGACATGAAAAGTTGTTTTCTTCAATGCTGCTTTTATTAATATTATTATTATTATTGTTATTATTATTATTTTGTGATGGTCACCTCCTGTATCTTCAGTTGGGGTGGGGCAGAAGAAGGGCCGTTCAGAGACGTAGCAGAATGTGCGGACAGACGGTGGAGATGTCAACAGATATGAAATGTGAATAAAAGCCAAGTGAATTTGAAAACACGTCTGTCAAACGCTCCTTCTGTTTCTTCCCTCTCACCCTTGTCTTGATTTACAGGAGTGCTCGCTAAAATATACATGCTGGAGTCATCCAAAATGCATCTGAGTCGGAGAAAACAAAACAACAGTTGGCGCTGCCGTGAGACGCAGACGAGGCTGACGGTCGAACTCTTGCTGACACGTTTTTGGCGTCTTTGATTCTGTCTTGGGGAGCGTTTAAATCTGTCGAGGGAGGCCTTGGCGGAGAGAAAATTGGGCTGTAAAAAGTCTTTGGCTGTAAGTTTTTCCAATTGTCATGTGTGCAGTTTCCACTCCAGAAAGTAAACAGCTAATGCTCCCGCTCATCAGCTCCTGCAGCTGGAAACACAGCTCAGCCAGGGAGATATCGACGTGTAAAGCAGCAGCAGCAGCAGCAGCAGCAGCAGCAGCAGCAGCAGCAGACGTTAGTGGAGCCTGATGTGGTTACAGGTTTATATTTCCTCCCTGTGATGTGGGATCAGTCTCATCAGGGTCCAGCTCGCCGTATCTGAATACACGGAGGACTTGATGTCTGAGATCAATAGCAGACGGACGGTGTAATGATGCCTCCACGGCGCGCAGGGGGACGGATCCAACAATCACAACTTAACAGGAGCAGAGAGTCCACTAAAGACACACACACACACACACACACACACACACACACACACACACACACACACACACACACACACACACACACAGAGATCATCAGCAGTCAGATCTATATTCTCCAGTCAAACACAGACGTGAATACTGTCTGTGGTGATCAGCAGCAGAGTTTCAGGTCTCACAGACGGACGTATTAACACTTTGACTCTCCTCTCGTATAAAAACAACAACTCGATGAGGTCACAGTTTCTTTTGAGTGTTCACATCCTAAAAGTGATGAACTCAGTGACACTGACAGCCCTGAAACCATCACAGAAAGAAATAAAACACTCATATATATTCTAAAAAATGTAAAACTATATCGGCCCACCGTCAACAACACTTGGCTGTCATTCACTTCTTGTCACTGATCTTTACAGCATCCAAGCTGCATCTCTCCTGTATTCATTAATACAATAATCATAATAAACATGCATTTTTAAGGCTCGAGCTGCTGATATAACATTTCATTTTGCAGTGACTTGTGCCAAATATACACATGTAACGGCGGGCAGGGTGTTTAACAGATTTACGTTATTGTCCAGAGAGAAACTTTACCGGGAATCTTATAGTTATAAATTATCTGAAGCATCTTTTTCTCAGTTATCATCTCTGACACGACCTTTGAAGGAAACACCTGTACTGAACCTGTCCACATGCTGCACACACACACACACACAGACATACACACTGCTGCAAACATTAAACCCTGATGTTCACCAAAGCAGGAAACAGGCGACAAAGCTGCTATTAACTTCTAATCTGGGACTTTTACAGGAAGCCGAGGTGTGAAAAGGGGTCTGCAGCACTTCTCTCTCCTGAGGACGGCGGTGTGCCGTCAGCGTGGGGGGACGAAGAGAACAACAAGGATGTTTTTCAAAGGGTTTTTTTTCTGATTAACGATGATTCAGAGAAATTACAGACAAACAGCTCATCAAGTATTTTCCCTTCCTGTCGCCAGTGCTGAGAGAAACAAACACGACTTACAAAAGGTGGTTGAGTGAGTCAAAGCACTTGTCAGATGGAACTGTTGGGACCATCTGGGACTGCACGGGGCCTGTTAGTGCAGAGAAATAACTCGGTAAGAGGTGGAAGCAGAGCCTGAACACTAATAACACAAAAGCCTGAATGAATACATCCAAAAAACCTTCAGGGCGACGGGAACAAACAGTCATGTTGTTGTAGGAAGTTATCGATGCACACGATGCTCGGTTTGTTCATTTTTAACTGCACACATGTGCCCACTCACATGTTCGAGTCTGAACTCCTACAATTAATCAACAAAGTGACAAAACACAGCTCCAGGAGGAGGCGTGTGAGCGCAGAGAAAACATGTGGGAACTACACAGGGATGACAAGGAAACAAAGTCCCTCAGGGGCCCTGATAGCAGGGTTCATGCCACTGTTTATGGTCTACTGTGTAATTGTGCTGCACAGTTTTTAGCATCATGTTCTCCATAAATAACCTTAGAGAACCATCTCCGTCCTTGTAGCACAAGCCAACACACACACATTGTTCTTAGGGTGACTATTATTTCACCCATATGTGGATTTATTTCACTTTTCAGCCAGGATAGCTGCCCATGGCACACCCGGTGCCAAGGACCGGTGGACAGATACATGGGAGGCGACCTAATGTTGCCGGTTTGCTCCCTTTGTCAGGGTGCAGTCAGGGATATTTGGTGGCTCTCCAGAAAGGGGGAGAGTGTCGCCCAAAGCTGGTAGAGCAAATGCCTAAAAGGTAAAAATCATAATCAAATAAGTTTAATGAGAAAAAGGGTCAGAGTAAGGGTTACCCAGTCCAAAGATTTGATCTGCAATCACATAAAAACAGAGAAAAGCTGTGAAATCCTCACGTTTGAAGAAGATTTTTCCCCTTTCATCATAAATGGTTAAAAGTTCCCATGACGTTAGAATTTATATTTTAGTAATTTTATCACCAGTTGCAGGCCAACAATGGAAAAAAAAGGTTATTAGATGTCCCTAATGATATTTTTTAGGGGTTGTAATTTTCTGGAAACCAATTAAAACATGTTGACTCCATCCTGCAGGAGCTTATTACTAATATTCCATCCAATAAGCGTTTGTTTCATTTTTATGATGCTGCTTTGTATAAAAAAAAAAAAGACCAGAGCTCACAGATTACTGAACAAAAACACAACTTTACAACACTGAATCTGGTGAAACTCTAGTTCTCCCTCCTGTGTCCTCCGGCTGCTCCGTCTCACCTGGACAGACAACTTTACATTTTGCTAAAGTAACTAACGACCTCCAGATATGCAGCACGATCAGCATCCTGGAGACGACCTTTAATTCAGGTGTCGACGTATTTGTTTTTAACACTAGGTGATGTTTACTGGCACTAACAGACCTCATCCGGAGTGACTCATACGAGATCAAAGTTCAGTAAACACACGGAAAACTTTTTCAGAAATAAACGTGTTGAATGATTCATATTTAGATCGTAAATTAGATGAACTGAAACTGGTTTTTACTGATGTAAATCAATAAGACACTGTTGCTAAACTGAAATGAAGTGAAAAGAAAGAAAGAGAAGAAAACAAGAATAAATAGATCCTGTCAAGATTAATTTGGCAAAGAATTACTTGTTTTACTCGAACCACAGAAAAACACCTAAGACTGAACAAACTCAACAGTCTATTTTCCTGGAGCTCGAGTCCATTAGAGTGATATTGAACATGCGGCGCTCATCAGTTAAGAGGGCGCATTAATGCTGCTAATTATCAGGCTGATCGTATTTCTTGGCCCTCAGGGATCAGCTGAGTGGAGAAATGAACAGTCAGCACTGCTGTGGGCAGCGAGCCCAGCCGGAGCCGCAACACTTCATCTGCTCCAGCTCCGGACGTTTAATTCAAACAGAGGCCGCTCAATTAAAAGCTCTGTGGGGATTGATTTCAAATCAATAGACTGAAGTTTATACCGAAGGAGGGACTTCAGACGTCTTTTAAATATTCTTAATCTTTTACAATACTGGTCAGAAAAGTGTCAACTCCAACAACTAGATATTGTTTCTTGCAGCCTTTGTTTTCACGCATCATCAATTTAATATTTCACATTTTTTTTTAAAATCAGTTTTTGTCTGATCTAATTAAATTTATTCCCCATCCTGTATTAATTCATCCTCCCACCAGCAGGGGTCAGTGAAACTCTGCAGTAAACACACCGAGTAATTAAATAAGATCTCATCCAGGCTGAAATAAGAAATAAATGAAAAACATATTTCCATTTCATTAGTTTTCTGTTGACGCATTTATTTATTCTAAACAAACAAACAAATAAAAATAAGCCTCACTACTCTCTCTGAATCCTTCATCCTTCCCCCCCAAAAACAACATTATATTCATATTAAGTCTTTGTGTGTCGACCTCACAGCCTGCTGAATGATTCAGACACTCTCAGCAGGTCATCAATTCTTGTCTTCACGCTCTCGTTCACCACCCGGTTACAAAATGTTACATCATTCATCACCAGATGTGAGGTTTTCTGAGCCGATATTGCAGCACGTTTAATTAACATGTTTTTCAGCTGGTCTTCACTGTGGGTCGTCTTCATCTTCATCTGCTCTTTCGTCTTTGTCTTCTTCGCAGTTTATTTTGTATTATTCAGTGAAACTACTGTATATCTTCTGGGAACTAACATATATTATAACTCAAATGTTCCCAGTCGTCTTGGTTTTGTTACAATTTGATGTAAATGTTTTAACAGATGTGATTTTTTTTTTCTTCCTACCAACAATCATTTACCAATACAACATTTTGTTGATTGATATCAAATGTGAAGCTACAGTTAGCTTAGCTTAGCTTAGCACAAAGGCTGGAAACAGCAGATGCAGCTGGCCAGGCTCCATCCAAAGGTAAAAAAAAAAATACTTTCTAGCTCCTTTATAAGTTATAAATTAGTTACAGTACAATTATAAATTTCTTTAATCTATGAAAAATTGAAGCGTCAAAAGAAAGACTGAAGAGAGGTCACTTCCTGGAGTTAACAGGTAAATAATCCGGCACATAACCCTCCATAACATCACACACTGTTTTGTTTAACACTCGATTTGAACAAATTATTTTCTTGCTGTGTAACTAAAGTTGTGAGTCTGACTTTTCAGATTTCACAGTTCTACACAGAGGATCTTCGGTGGCCTCTCCTCTCCAGAACTTCACACAAAAAAAGCCGCAAAGACCTTTTTTTTTTCTTGCACCTATAATCATCTATTTACTTCCTCAGATTAATATTTGGTATATACACACTTATTGTGTTGCTGATTGTTTTTGGAGCTCTGATAAAGGTTATGAATTGTTTACAGCGCAGCTTTTCCTGACCTCAGATATCACAACGTTGTTCTTCAGAGGCCTTTTGCTCAGAGCTTTTCCTTTATCTGTCTTTAAACAGGTGCTGTGGCTCAGGAATACAAACACTATGAACGCAGCGTGATGTTAATCATGCCCCCCGCTGTCTGTTGGAGCTTACAGAACGTCAACAAACAAAAACACAAGAGTCAGCTTCATCCGACATGTGACGCATCCGGGCGGCTTTCCAACGTCTACAGTGACAAGCTCATTAATTATGCAAGTCTCTCGGTTTACAAACACACACACGCACACACACACACGTCAGACGTGCGGCACAACAAAGAAAAACCAAGACGGAGAATAGAGTCTAAAACAAGTCTTTATTGGTCAATATACAGAAAGCAGTGGGATGACCACTAAAGAGAGAGAAATCCCAACCATTTTGTTTACAAAAACAAAAAAGAAACGGATATATATAAAATAACTGTCTTGAACATTTTTACAGGGTTTGTTTTTTTTTTTTTATATGTAAAAGAATCATCTTTTTTTTTGTCTTTAAACTTTCAGAAGCACAATATGACAAAAAGGGGGGAGAACGAGGGAAACAAGGCAGTTGTTTCACAATGATGACATCACAATCACAGGTGCTTAAAGGCCAACAGAGGGACGGAGGAGGGCGGGACGGCTCAGGTAAAGAGCTCAGAGGGACTAATAGTCACTGACACTGTGTGAACAGGTGAGTCCTCTGAGGATGTCAAAGAGACACGGAGTTACTTTTAGATCATCTGCATGTCGACACACTCATGGAACTACGTTGTGTCTGAGTTAATCAGCAAAAACGACGACACAAGATGGAATAAATATCAATAACGTTTCCACTTCTGCTCGTGGATCTGGTGAAGCGGTGCCGACGTGACTGCACCAGTGAATCAAACAGTCGCTCTCTGATTCCTTTCTCCGGGCATTCAGCTTTGTAGGTATTTAAAGGGGCACTCCACCAATTTTACTACTTCTACTATTTCGTTTAATGGCGTCTGCGGCTCAAGAGGAGCTGAACGCGTCTGAAAAACAAGCCTCGGGATGTGATCAGGGTTAGATCTGCTTAGACGTGAGACAAATGTTGAACACGAACTGGAGGCGTGGAGTTCAAAAGGACACGGTGTCAGTCTGCAGCATTCGGCTGATCTGAACCTCGGACGGTTTTACAAGAATCAAGTCCGACTTGGTTTCCAACTAAGAGTCACGTTACTCTGACAATCAGCAACAATCTGTGTCACAGGCAGCGAGTCACAACAGAAGAGATTGTGGTTGATAACTAGCACTTGGCCGAAAACGTTGTAACGCGAGTGTGACAGGCAAATGTTTTTGGAGAGTGCAGCAACCTTTTGGAAACATACAGCGCGCAGGACATCGTTAGCCACAGCTGTGTGTCACATCTACACCGTGAGGAGATTTTATGCTACAGCAGGATTTTTGTGTTTTTCCACTTTTTGCTGAATTTTCTCAGGACAATGTGACTATAACTGTCGAAAGAATCATTTTACTGCAGAGAGGTTTGACACAGGTGCTCTGACAGCCACGATTTTTACTTCTAAGTCTTAAACTGACCCAGAATTCAAAGCAAATTAGTCTTACTTAAAGTTGTCAAGAAACAGACAGGTCTCTGCAAAGGATTCATTTAGACGTCAGTCTGATGTCTGACTGTCGGTTTGATTTAAAGCCACAGTTAAAGTCCCTCTGTGTGAAACCAGATCCTGGGTATTTGTCGGGCAGGTCTCATAGTGTTTTCACGTGGTGTCAGAATAATCAGAAAAATCAGTTCCCAGCTGGGAAAATTTCAGCTGAAACTCTTGCGAACACGACTTCCCAGCTTTATCGTCATACATGCAGAAACATGGCGGATGAAAGTAAGTGATCAGTTGATGGTAATAAACCTTTTTATTAATCAACATATTGCACATGAACTTTTTGCTCACGTGTAATTTGAAGATGGTATTGGGTTGTTCAAACAGCTGTCGTAGCGTCCATGCTGCTTCCACGTTAGGATTTAAAAGCTCATGAACACAGTAAAGTTGGAACAATGACTTCCTAACTTAAATGGGATGTGAATGCAGTATAGGTAGAGATGTTGCTGAGTTGCATTATGGGAAGTGTATTGTTTTTGGAGATAGATCCATACTAGGCACTAAAGTCAAGATATTGCTGCCTTCGTTGAGATTTTAACCTATTTTTCGATTTCAAGTTCTGCAAAACTAAATCGATGGAGCGCCCCCCCCACTTGTTCTTACACACTGGTCATTTATACTGGGCCCGTAATTTGCATAGAGGGCTCCCATTAAACATGGAGACAGGAATCTTGATCATCTCTGTATCATTTCATCTGCTGAACAAAGAAAGACAACTGATCTGACCCCAGAACAGCAGAGGCTACAATAGGCCACAGTGTCATTTGAAAACATAAAACCAAATGTTTAAGATATGAAACGGCTGAGAAATTCTGCTTTGTGTGTATAAATGAGGACGACATGTGGAACGTTTGTGATATGAGACACAACAGAACAGGATCTTGTTTCTCTTTAGTGTCCAGGCCACAGAACCACAGCACTGCCACGTATTTATTAAGAGAAACTCAGCGCTGATCACACAGACAGACCACAGTCTGGTTGGAGTACGAGATGAGAACAGAGGATATTACACTTAGTGACAGACAGACAGTACAGCTATGTTATACCCACTATATAGGCCAAAGGAACTACACAGAAAATGTGTATGGGTACATTAAATAATGGATATGTATGTGAATACACTTCTGCTAAATCTGTGAATAATATCTCATTCATCTTGGAGATTGTTTCTTTAAAAAATAAAACAACACAAACGTAATCTGAGGATGCAAAAATAAATATTGGATTGAAGCCGACATTATCTTTGTGTAAATGAACAACATGGAGAGACTTTTGTTTCACTACTTAACATCCGACTTGAGTTTGGATTCAGTTTTATCAGGCAAACTCCAGATAATCGTGCACAATATAATCAGATGACTGTGCTCGTTTGCTATTCATAGTTTATTTTCCTTCTTAACGGGCTGTGACATGAATTTTAATTAATGCGTACACAATGTTTGTTTTTTTTATTCCAGCACTGTGGGACTGGAGCCGATTCTGTAGTTCTGACATTGTCCAGCAGAGGGAGGCGTTTCGTTAAAAATGACGACAACGTGGGAAGATTCAAAGTGTTTTTTGTTTTGTTTTTTTTTCCAGCAACAGATTGTAAATAATTTCATCAGAGATTTTTGTTTTTGTGTGCATGAAGGATGAGCTGTGTGTGTGTGTGTGTGTGTGTGTGTGTGGTTGATAAAGAGAGAGAGAGACGAACACGGTTTGTGTCTGCAGGTATGTGTGTTTATGTGTGTGTGGTCAGTATGTTACGGAGGAACTGTCCCACTCTAGTTTTCCCTTCTGCTTCCTCTCTTTCACCTTCTCTCTCTCGTCTTCCTCTTCCTCCTCCTCGTCTTCATCGCTGTTGTCTGACTCGGTGCTCGTCATTCCTCCCACCTGTTCCTCCTCCTCCTCCTCTTCCTCTTCCTCCTGCTCACGTCCTTCTTCTTTTACCTCTTCGTCCAGCGCCTGAGCTCCTTTTATGTTCTGGAAATCAAAAACGTGAACAAATACGGCTGAGATATTTCGTACTTTGAATCATCGTCTGTTCTCGTCATCGTCTTTATAAAGCAATAAAAACCTAAATGTTTAATTGCAAATGTCATCCAACCTCCATGGGGTTGACAGTGATGGTGAGCGCAGAGTTGTCCCAGTCTTCCTCAGGTTCTTTGCCGGCGTCCTCGTCCTCTCTGGACCCCTCCTGATGTGTGGCGTGGATCCTGTACACGCCGATCACCACAATCACCACCAGGGCGGCGATACAAACCACGATAACGGCTGTGGCTGCTGGAGGCGCTGCTCCTGGAGAAGAAGAGAGTAAAAGAATGTGTGGTATGGCATCATATCGTAATGTGATGTGATTAATCAACAAAATTAGACTTCAGTAATAATTCCTCTCTATACAACCCTCGTCTGATTTTACTGTTTTGACCACGATTCTTTGCACTTATTCAAGTTTGATGTCTTTGCTGTAACTCTCTTAGACGATGCTTTAGGATGAGTAATTCAGATTTAATTGACTTGTCTAAACTGCTTAAAGTAAACACAAATCAAAGGAGCACAAATCTAAATGTCCATTATAATCATCCCTCACAGTGTGACAGTGGATCCAGTACTGATCAGTGAGAACAGCAAAGAAAGTCTGAAGGCTCCTTAGATACGAATACAGAGGGAGTCTTTTATTCTGTGTTCATTTCATCCATACTTCTGCATGTTTCTTGAAAGCTTACAGAAACGCACAAACAGAGCAAAGCCGAGAGCCAAAAGTTAAAGTGAGACACGACCACATGGAAAGAGGAAGAAGTCTTAAAAACAGGGCCAGATATTACAGAACAGCTGTGAGGGGATCGGATGGGAATTAAATGTGAGTTTGTCAGTGGTGACGGAAAACTGGAAACGAGCTGGTGCCCTCTGGTGGTCGTTTTGCTCCACACCACTATGAAGGATACATGAAAGTATTCAGGCAGTAATGACTGTTGTTTAAAACAGACGTGAGCAGAAATGAAGGAAGGAAATCTCACAGAGGTTCAATATTTCTATCTATGTCCATCTTTTAATAATAATAATGATAAAGAACAGTATTATTTTTGTTATTTATATATCTGCTGGCTTACCTGACATGTGCGAGTTGAGAGTGTGTATCATGAGCGGGTGATGGACGGGTCTCATGTACTGAGGTTGGGCCACCATATGATTGACGTGTTCCACTGGTGCCGAGTGGTGAAGAGCGCTGAGCTGCAGAGGCGGGACAAACACCGTTACATCAGGGAAACATAGGTGGACGATTAGAAGACAACATAGTATTAATGACAAAGACAGAAAAAGAAAAATGAGAAAGATATCAAAAAAATAAAAGCACATGAAGAGAAAGCGGGGACGAGATAAACAAGGAAAATGGTGCTTGAAAAAAAAAACATCACACCGACCTCTAAATTGAACTCATTGCTTGTGTAGCGTCCGTTCAGTTCGGAGCAGGTGAGTCTGAACCTTCTCTCGCTCAGGGTGGCAGGTCGCCAGTTCCTGTAGCGCACCTGTCTCAGCGCCTGCTCATAGTGGGCCATGGAGTCCACTCCTTGTAACACACAGGGAACACATGTTACACCGCAGTCTGAATCTGTCGTACAGCAGTGTGTCGGTTTGTTACTGTGATCAGTCATGACAGGAGTCTATTTCAGGGACCTTTACAGCTGTTGGCCTGTTATAGAGAGCGAATGTCTGCCTCATTGTCGTATGAAGGGCACGACATTTTGAGAGATATTGTATAAGAAATTAAAGGGCCAGTTCACCCACAAAATCAAATATTTTTTCCTCCTTCCTCCATCTAGACTGTTGAGGTGTGAGTTGCAGAGTTTTGGAGATATCGGCCTGAGAGATGTCTGACCTCTCATGAGTATAACAACGATATGTCGCTCGGCTCGTGGTTCCCAAAGAGTCAAAAAAATAACATTTTAAAAAAACTCAGCGGCATTGTCTCTTCCCAAGAACCATGACCCAGTTACTTAAGCTAATCCACAGACCCTGCTGTGAACGGCTTCATGAAGGAGTGATATTATTTCCTTATCATTGCAGATGGAAACACGCATCAACTCATGGACAGGGGCTAGCGAAAGTTGCAGTTCAGCAGAAGAGGAAACCGTTCTCAACGTTTAAACGTTCAATCATATTTCAAAGTAGACGTCTCTACAGTCCATAAAAAAAGGCTCTGACCAAAGTAGAAGCACTGATTCAACTTATAAAATTAAGAAAGTTCAGGACATGTTCTCCAAGTTTAAAGGGAAAAGAACTGTATCCCTCTGAAGGATGTTTCTACAGGTGCAGAGCTAATCTCACGTTAAATTATATAATTCAAATACTATTACATTTAAAGGTAAAATCCCAGCTGTTAAAAAGAGCACTGATTGTGACTTTTGTTCCCAGAAGGTCAAGTACCCACATTTTCAGTTGGTAGCTGCATAAATAATTGATTATTCCCCTGAAATTCATTCTAACCCCAGAAAAAGAAATATTTCAGTGAAACACAGACACAGATATAAACAATCTACTTTTGGGACGGAATAAAAAGCACCACAGGTAAGAAGAAAAATATGGATTTTGGATTTTGGGGTGAACTGTCCCTTTAAGTTGGATAAAGGCGGTGCATTCTAAGCACCTACCATATATTGATATCCCAGAGGTGGAGTTGGTGGCATCCAGGTGTTTTCCCAACAGAGCGCTGTGATGAATCTCCAGACTTTCTCTCTCAGGATTCAGCTCATCGCCAATTACCAGCACATCGCAGTAGTCCAGGTTATGCATCACCTCCATCACACCTGGTCTGCGGGCTGTAACCATGGACACCAAATGACAAAAAAATAAGTAAATGAGCTACGTGTACCTTAAAGTGAAACTCTCGCCAAAATGCAACCTAGGCTTTTTTTGTGAATGTATATGAGTCAAACCTTCATGTAAAAGCATAATTACGACGAAAGAGCCACTTTAAAGATTTACCGTATTTTCGTTTTTGGGTCACACTCATTTTCAGTGGGAGTGCTACGGGCACTCGGCACAACATGAAACTTTGCTCGTAGTATCACCAGAGTCTCTACGCATGAACACCAGCGTTGAGAACACTTTGTGTACACAGAGTTTACTAAAAAGAAGGTTTTTGAACAACTCACGTTAGCAGTAGCTTGTTCTGTTTGCCGCCGTCCTATCAACTGAGAAATATCGATTTCTGAATGCAATGTAACAATAAAAAAAGCACTTTTGATGCTGTTGTAAAAGTGCCTGTAGCACTCCCACTGAAAATGAGTTTGACCCCAAAATGAAAATACAGTGAATCTTAAAAGTGCGTCGAAATTATGCTTTTACACGAAGGTTTGACTCGGGTACATTCACAAAAAACAAAGCCTAGGTTGCATTTTGGCGAGAGTTTCACTTTAACAAGAAATTAGAATACATCTTTTGTTACATTACTAAAAGACCGGTATGACATGAGAACATCTCGACGACACAGGCAGCCTCTCACACTCACATCCACCGAAGCTGTCTCCCTTCATCACGGTGCTGGTGATGTGAAGCTCTTTGAAGGGTGCCACACCCAGCGGGGCCCGCAGGTCACCGGCAGGCCTGACGAGTCGATTAGATCCTGTAATGGTGATTCTCGGTTCACTGGGCGGCAGGACCATCACCACCGCCTTGATGTCTGGAATGGAGAGACACGTGTCCTCTCCGAAACACCTGACACACACACAGACACACACAGATAGAAGAAGAAGAAGAAGAAGGGAGGAGGAGGAGGTTACAAGATGTGACGGTGGGTTCACCGCAGATATGTGTTGTCGTATCAATGGAGCTGCCACAAATATGTTTCTTGTTGGTGAGAAATAGTCTCCGTGGGAAAGATACTGTCGTCTGAAAAGGCAGAAAACGTGTTAAATTTGACTGAATGGTCTCTAAGATTAAATAATCATGACAAACGTGGTGACAGAGTTACAGCATGGAAGACAGATCTGTTATATTTTGGTTCAGGACTGGGAAGATGTGGTTTGATCAGATTCAAACATTCATAATCAACCAACGAAGGGTTATTTGAGTTTCTTTCAGATGTTGCTCCATCCTGGTTGGTTCCCACTTCAAACCAGTCGTTAATGATCAAGAGTGATGAGAGTGGATGATTGATTCAAACATATACATGTCAGCACAACTGTACACACGCTGGCTGTGTATGTGTTTAGCATGTTTTGGGTTTTTTTTTTAAAAATATTTGCATCTTACTTTAGGAATCTTTTGACCAGGTGACTACAGATGAAAAATAGTAATCTGGCTACTTAAGTTGAAAGAGCAGTAACAAAAACAAAATAACTAAATTAGTTTTTTTTGCCAGCAAAGAATAGTGCACAATATGAGGTGCATGACTATTTTATTTTCCAGTAAGTGATGATGACCTACTGCCTCTCCTGGAGTGTGCTGAATGTCAGAGTAAGCCGGTGTTGAATACTTAAAAAGAAAAGAATGAAAGATTTTCTTTTTTTCCTCTTTTTCTGGTTACATTTGCAAATTGCAAAGCAGCAACTAGAAATCATCCTCTGAGTTTGACTTTATCATTTTCAAAGTTATCATCTAGTACAATGAACACTTCCGGAGAAGAAGATGCTACTTCTTCTGCTTTGAATCATTATTGTAAAAAGAAGATGGTTTCATTTTCCTGAGCTCCTTCAATATTCTGTCTCTAAATAAAGTCCCACAGCGATACAAATTCCCACCATCTCTGAACTTTACCTCTTTCACATAATCACTATATAAAAGTTGAAAAAAAAAAGTCCAATTTAAACTGAGGCCTCCCTTCCACAGGAGTCTGCTTAGTATCAGGAAACACAGAGAGCAAAACAAGTTATACTGTTTCAATTCAGACATTAAAAAGTGGCAAAAAAATGAAGAATTACTTCAAAGCGTCCACTTCAGGAATAAATAAGGGAGGAAAAAAATAAAAATAAGCAAAATACACCAAAAAAGACGAGCTTAACCTTCGCTTGTTTGGATTTCTACATCCACTTCAAACACAGACGCGAAGCTCTTCACATCTTCAAGAACAATTCAAACAACATCAACAACGCATAATGGGGCTCCATATAAACACCTTTGCCTGCAGTATTCAACATCCTGTATCTGCACAGTGAGCAGATGGATCCATCTGTCTTTATCTCGAGGTGAGCAGTGAAATGTTGTTCAGAGTCAGACAGCCTCTATTGCTGCTCCTCGAGCTCGCCTCAATTTATCGACCAGCGCATGTCTGAGCTGATTTGACCTGCCTGCGCTCGCTGCTAAACAAATGAACAGTCGCCGTGGATGGGTGTGGAGACGGGAGCGGATACATAAACTATCTCCTGCAAGACGCATGGACCAGCGATCCAGTTCGACATGCATCCGAATGCACACAAGCGAGCGCGGAAAAATATTTTAAAGAGGGAGGAGACGCAAAGCTCAGACACACAGTACACCGCACACGGACGCAATCATGCACGTTATATTTGATGTGATGCAGTTTATTGCTATGAGGAGCTCCGGGTCAGTTATGAGACCTGTGGTTTATTCTTAGCCGGCAATCTGATTGAGCCACTCAACATTTAAGCAATTCATGTACAGTTTTAGCAAGTACACAAACTTGTAGTTCTGTTTAAGTTCTCATTCCGTTGTTAAACACATTGTTTTGGGATTCATAGTTTCCAGCATATACGGTACAGATATGAGGTGTTACTGGAACATTAACCTATTAATGGAGGCAGAAATCCTTAATAAGAAACTCCTAATAATAAGTCATTTTCAAAATATATTGTTGTGTTTGTAATCTGGTGCCTCAACAATGTGACTTGCAGTCAAGACATCATTTTTTGCTTCGGACAAATGTTGGACGAACAGACCGACTGGCATCGCCTGTTTCCCAGAGTTCTGCTGTTTTCGGGCAAAGTGGACAAAGTCGATTCAAAATCGAATTACACCCAGACATAGACACAGAGAAGGACACTCAGAGAGAAACAGATACAAGTAAAAAAGGAATGAAAAAGAAAATAAACCAAAAAAAAAAACAAGGAGAAAGAGATGCGAGCAAGATGGTCTCTGTATTCACCAGCAGGCTTAATGTCCTTAACGGCCAGCTGGTCTGTTCAGATTTAACAGTTTCTACACTAATGATCCGTCTCACTGGGACTTCTGTGGCTTAAAACACAAAGACAGACACGCCACATCTGACAGAGACTTCCTTCAGCGCTTTAACCACCTCTCCTCTGGCTGTTTGTAGCTGATGTAACTGGGTTTAAGATGACCAACTTGTTTTATGTTATCTAAGTGTTCTCGGGGTAGCTGTAGACAGCAACAACTGGGAAGTTCCCTCGAACACGAAATCCAACAAAATGTGATCACGACTGTGCAGCGACAGTGAGTGTGAATAAGTCAAAGAAAGGAGTGAAAATGCATCTGTGTTCGTCTGCACTTACTGCACTGTGGTGGTGATGTGCAGCCGTCGGAGGCCGGCCGTGGGGAACTGACGAGAGTTGATGTAGGAGACTTTGGTCATGGCCGTGTTGATGCTGTCAACATCCTCTCCGTCCACGACCAGCACAGACTGGGCAGGGTTGAAATGGAACTGGACACAAAAACAAACTCTTATTAGTCTTGAAGGAAACTTCCAGACATTCAAATTCAAGCAATTGACATTTGTTGTTATTTTTTCAAGCAGCTCCTGTTGTTATGTGCCCCTCTTCCGAGGTCTGACTTGTGCAACTATTGTTGGGCATTGTACATGTCTGTAATCCCAGTTAACAGGCGAGCTACGATCATGGTAACATCGGCGCGACAAGGTAACAAAAAGTCAGTGCGTCAGTTGACTGCGTAGGGGGGCGAGTTGGGTGAAGGACATAAAAAACACAACGCCTGTCAAATCCCTGCAGTGGAAACTTCATATTTACTTTTTTAAAAATGGTTTATTTCTGTTGTATTACTGCTAAGGTGGTTCGCAGTTGCTATCCTACCAACCAAATATTAGCCGGTTTTATACTGGGCAATAAGCCGTCGTTTTTAGATTTAGACAGAAGGCGGTAGATTGGGGGTCTGTTCTGGTCCGCCAATTTGACACCTCGAAAGGTACACTTATTCCGCCTCCATTGCTATGTAAATCTGAGCTGTCGATGCGCCGGCAATTGCGTCAGATGGGCGGAGGTGTGAATGACGTGCACTGTTGTGCGACCCACAGCCGGGGAACAGAACAGCTGCTGAAATCCAGGAGATGCAGCGTCTCCTCGGTCTCTGTCGCTGTCTTCTGTCCACTTGTTGTTGTAGCAGCAAACTACTAAAGGTCGCTACTTTCAAATTAAAAGCCCCCCGCTAAGAACCCAGTTCTAAACTCCTATGGGGTGCAATGTAAAGCTCTTATTTTGAAGACAAATTTGTTGTTACTGTTCTAGCCCCAACTTTGTGCTTCACGTCACGTCACATGTTTATGCCCACCCCAGTGGCGGCTTTTGGAAAAAGGAGGAATATTACACCTCCCTATTACACCTGAAAATGTATGTGTGTGTGTGTTTGCCTCCATTTTTTCCATACCTTGATGTCCTTAGCGAGGCTTTCAAGGGAGTTAATATCAAGGCCTTCCTTGCAGGCCTGCAAGCAGGAGATAACCTTCTGGGTTTCAATGCGTCCTGGTCGGATTGTCAGACCTGAGAGGCTGCCATGGAAGTACTGGGTAAACCTCGGGGTTGCGACCTCACCACCTGATTGGAGAGGACAGAAGACAAGGGAACCACAGGGAAGGAAAGAGAAGTGAGATGTGGGGCAAAAAGAAGGGCCAGTGTCACAATGTCAGCCAATTCCTAGTCTCACATTTTCCTTGTCTGCTTTTTTCCCCTGCCATCTTCTATCATCTTAAGTCCTGCCATCACCTGACCTCCCCTGTCCAGCCGCACTTCCCCATCAGCCCATCGCTTTATATACCAGCCCACTTCCATTCATTTCTCACTAGATCATCTATTGTCCTTCCGCCTTGGCACTCCAGCCGTTTTCATCGTGTGTTTAGACTCCCAGCCTGATCTTTTGTGTCTCACCTGCACTGCCTGCCTGGTTTCTGGCTATCGCCCTGAATTCGACCTCAAATAAACTTGAACGTTTTATTTTACCGGCCTGGTCTCAGAGTTGTGCTTCTGGGTCCAAGCCTGTTTTTACAGAGCCACTGCCTGGTAAAAGAGACAACAACATGTATTATGCATGTTTCCAGGGGAAAAGCACACAAAGTTTCTCCGAAAATAACATCTGTGAATCTGCTTCAGAAAGAGCTTACGAGACCCAGTGGATAACAAGCTATGAAGAATTTAGAAGTTATTTTTCCCCCCCAAGTTCACAACCGAGGTAAGAAAGAAACATGCGAAAACAAGTCTGACACTAGTTCAGACAGATGTAATTGAATCACACTGACGTATCTGTTACTGAAAAACAGTGATTACATTTCACAACCTGCTCATTATCACATGTCTGCATTGTGCTTTCTGTAGCACCCTCGCTAACTATGTTGTGGTAGCAGGTGGCAACAACTAAAAAAGACAAACCTTAGAATAGGTGGAATTACCTGCTGGTCTGAAATACTCATGATACACTTTCAACACTTGGCACAACTGTAGATATTTTGACATTTCCTGTCAGGTTTGACGTCCGAGTCTGACTGATGTCATAATTCGTGTTTGACCTGAAATGCAGTGCAGCTGCTACGGAGAGCGAAGGATAGCGGGGAAAAAAACATCCTGTCATGCAAAATAAATGGACCCTTCATTGCAAGCCAGCACACTGGCACAGTCCGAGTGTTCGAGGTATCGCAGCGCTGCAGTCTGTGGGGTCAGCTCCGTCACAAATTCACTCGAGCCCTGACATTATGTGCAGCACTTTTTATATATATATATATACACGGCACCAGAACCTGGCCAGCTCTGCCCCGTGGTGCAAATTCACCACGTCTGATGATGTGTTTGGGTCTATTCCACTTAACAGAAATTACTTCCAGCTCTCGCTATCGGTGAAGTTCAAGTCTGCTCAATGAAAATGACACCAGAATTTAAAGTGTGTCAGACTATATTTAAACTCTACACCGTATCAGTCGACATATATGTCACAGAGGCTTCAGTGAAATTACACATTTACATCTTCTCTGGGTAAGATTTAAGTCTACATAATAAACTGTATTGTGCTTGTCTGGCCACTTAAAATTTAAATTTTGTAAATTATATAAAGCGTCTTATTGATTTTGGTTTATAGAAATTACATCAAGAAAAATATCAAATAAACGGACAAATATATTAAACAAACAGAAATTAATTTGATCAATTATTAAATCAATAACAGATTTGAACTAAAACGGCACTCAGTAGAGTGCATACCTCCACCAATCACCCTTGGTGCTTCCTGAATCCTCATTTCTGCACATAGCAGCTGCAGGTTTCAGCCCTATCTGTGACCGTCTAGTGGCTGAGAAAAGACTCCTTCTTTGAAAACATATTTAAAGACGCTAGCAATGGACTTTTATTTGGATATCCATCCAATCCAAAGGTTTAAAAGGGTTCATTTGATTGAATGTTTGTCCCAGTTCCCCTTGTGAAACGCCGTCATTGTTTATACTCTTGAACTTGCCGTATTTCAAACCTGCTGCAGCAAAACAAAATCCGTGCCGTGCTCTTCAAAGTGCCTGAATGCTGAATAAATAATTTTGCTGTTTGAGGTTACTAACCCACTTACAGTTCCCCCAGCCTGGATGTTCTCTCGTACTGAACTGTTCTGTACAGTGAGGCTCGGGGGGAACGTTGGACGGTAACGGCAGATATTCTTCTGAACGGCAACTACCAGCCAGCCAGCGTGAGGCTGGAGGCATCTCCTGTCTCAGCTCTGTCACTGTGAGTCACACAGGAGTGCATACATGTAGAGCCGAGAGAGAAGATCGTGTCACAGAGACACCAAACATCTGCCTTCAGCGTGAGACTCACAGTGCGCTGAACAAAGGCTGTCTACACCACAATATTAATGTTAATTATTCAGTGACTTTAGTGTTGCTGTTGGTGTTTGTGTTGTCTTACACCCTCCGTCTGTGTTAATCATAACACCAGCCTCGTCTGTCTTGTGTTTATCTCCTGGGACTCTGAGGTGCAGACGGTGGACGCTGATGATGCTGATGATCGACTGCACAATCTTAGGATGCGGTCCATGTTCTCCGAGGACCATTAGCACCAGCAGTATTCAATTTATAATAACCGGATAAAAACAACACCGCAACTAATGGGCGGGGGAATCTGTTCAAACAATCCAACTGTCTGAGGAAAGTTTCAGAACAATGTCTCACAGCCAGGCCTTCTCTTTGGGTTTTTATTTCATTCAGTTTCGATGGACTCACCTCTTCACTTCCTGTCTTTGTGTTTCTTGCCTGCGTGATCGTCAGTCCTGCCTTGATTTGTTTCACCTGTCCCTCATTATTCTTTTCTCCCGACACACATTACATCAATGTCAGAGGCTGTAATCTCTTCGTTGACGTTTCCGACATTCCAAGTGTTCAAACTACCTTACACCAAACGTTATCCATAAACTGTCTGTAAAGAAATGATCTTGATGAAGGTGGTAAATGACACATGAGGTAACCGACACCATTAAACATTTTATCTAACAACATTACATTCACTACTGTTATACAAATACTGCGTCTACAAACACATCCGACCCCCTCCCAGACTTGCAAACCCTGCCGATTTTCCCTGGAGACTCAAGTTTTTTTTTAATGCTCTCTCAAGAATTCCTCCTGGCGACACAGTACTTCTGTATTTCTCCCACCATTGCCCCTTTTAATTATCGTATCTTATTTCTGGCACTGAACAGTGTGCAGTCTTTTGTAACGTCGTGCATCGTCCTCCTCAGTGAGTGACAGATGGATAAAGAAAGGGAGACTAAAAAATAAGCTAATTTCAGACATCCTGGAAAGAGAGGGCCATCCTTTTTCTGAAATCTTCCGTGTCTACATTTCTGTCGATCACCGGGGTCGCACTGACGTCAATGGCTGACAAACATGAGGCAGCGGCATGCACGTGCTCTTTTAGGGGTTAGGACAAAATACGAATGAATGAATGAAAACTGATCGATGTCTTTCTGGAGAAAAGTTTCAGTATACTTATCATTTTTTTCATTATCATTCTTTAAAAGTCACAACAAATCAGGAAACAAAGTCTCTGGAGCTCAAATCCACGCCTGGGTTTCAAAATCCTCCCCATTTCTGAGGTCTTAAGGTCGATAAGTGCGCCTCCTCCACATGGGTGCTTCCATTATTGTGTGATGTCAGAGAACCGCCGCGTCGTGAGCTCAGGGTAGATGGATTTGCCCCAAGTTTACTAGCAGGACTTCTAACTTTGAGTGACGCTCCATTGTACTTTTTCTAGTAGCAGGGTTGTAAATGTTCCAAAAAGTTCCACGTTATCTGGAAAGGCAGCATTAGTTCTGTGTGTTCCTCCTCCTCCTCAGTGGCAGTTTGTCTTTGTCGCCTGTGTTGAGCTTTCCAGCAATTCACTGAGTGTTTGATGCGCCGACTCTTTTAAAATTTTATTTTATCTCTTATCTGGTTCACCTCACCTTGTCTTAGTCTTCTTGCTGCCAGATCTGTCTGTATCTTCCTCTAACTACACTTGTACACCTGTGTACTGAACATTTTTGGCAAGGGAATTTTGCTTTTTAAATCAAGCTCTTTTCTTTGAGTCGTGCTAATGAGTCCTTTTGCTTGTTTTACTTGCGGTTTCTCTTGTCGTTACATAAATGCAGGCAGGGACACAACACAACATGGAAGTTCTCACAGTAACACTGGGAATCAGCAACACGCAGACTGCCAGTGGAAAGTTAGAAAAAAACGGTCCGTATTTGTCCAAATGCAAATAAATGTAACTGTACCGCAAAAAAATGAATATTGTCAACCTCAAGAATGCAAAAGTTTACACCTCAAAGTATTCGTGCTATAGTAGATTATAGAGAATATCAAAGGACACACAAAGAAACAAAACTGTGACTGAATTGTCTGAAGTTGTATGTGTTGAGCTAATGCGCTTGCTCGTAAATTCAGAATGTGTTTGGCGTATGTGAGGATAGCTTTATTTAGAGAGTTTTGTACCCGGCTATGTACTGCCCACTTGCAGCATTCCTGCAGAAAGGCAACACGCAGGGACCTAATGTGGCCTATAACACTGGAATGAGACTGCCTCGCAGATGGTGCAGTGCTATCCAAATGTTTTTAAAATGCTGGTGTGCCTACTCGCTCTGCCGTATTCAGAAATCTCATGTACCGATACGAGTGCAGGCAGCCTGTTTCAGGAAACGGTGTAATTCTGGCCTCTGCCAACCTCGAGGTGAGCTCAGTCGGACTGAGGAGCCACTGGCGCTCCAGTCTGCACGTCGGTGAAGTTTGATGAGTTCTGTCTTTCCTTAAAAAATGTTTTTAAAAAAAATACAAATTCTTAGCTGAGATTTTCAGTTAAATTTAGAAACAGAACATCAACATGAACAGTGTGTCCACTTCCTCACACCCCTGACAACACAAGAAAGAAACAAACAAAAATACACCCACAAAAACAATTTCTTTCTCATTAGTTTCTGTGGTCATCCGTTTGTGCAGCTGCATAAATATAGACTTCATTTGTAACTGAAAATAAAAGTCAATGAGGTGCAACGTTTGTCCTCTTAATGCTGTGATACAGACAAAGAAGGGTTGCCAGATCTGTTAAATACTACTTGCATCCACTAACATCTCAGCCAGGTTTCAAAACAGGATTTGTTTCAGACCGTCGGCATGATTTTCTGTGCAATAATGTTCTTTTACTATCAGTCACTGGAAGTTTTCCTGTTTTCTAGCTGTTGCAACCAGCTTCCAACAGCTGTTTCTGTTAGGAGGACAATGCTGTCCCCATGTACTGTATTTTTACGCAAATATTGTGTTGCTTTAATATAACAGTACATCCCATAGCAACCTTCAAGAGCAACTCTTTACCTTCACTCTTCGTAAGAATCTGTTCTATGACATGTGCTTCTACCAAACAAAACTAAATACTTCATTGTTGGAATACTGAAGTTCTGTCTGTGTTGAGGCCGTGGCTTCCTTACCTGATGTCTACTGTCAAATTTGCAAACATAAAAAAGGTGAATAAAATGTGATTTGAAAGCTCTTTGGTTTTATCAAAAATAACAAGAATAACAATCTGTGTTTGTCGCTCTTCCTGTGACTCTTTAGTGGAACATCCACAAACTGCAAAACTAGGAATATTAACCTCATCTCAGAACTGATTGGTCTTATTCTTTAGACCTGCTCATGCATCAGAGACAGACATGGTAAACACTGTTTTTAAGGTGACATAAGGTGTAAGTAAGTGCAGAGTGAGGAGAACTCCAAATAGGTGTCAATTACCTCCATTTCTCTCCAAATATAGAAGCATCACGTATTATTGTGCACTTCTTTGTCTCTCTGGCAAGTGCATTTTTTAAAGGTTGTCATTTTGATCCAGTTTCTTCACTAACAGCCAACTGATTGAATGCATCTAGACGTGCATATCATACTGAATCGACTGAATGAGGAAGAGAGGACACCTCACTTGGATTCACATACACAACATATGCTAGTAAGTAATCCCTGCTAATCAACACTGAACAGCAACCTTTTTTATATAAAACGTGCCCCTTTTAATTATACTTTGATTTGATGCCATTTGGAAAAGTTCCCAATGTAGTTTAATTTATCACATTAATGCAAAAAATGGACCTAAATCCAAGACACACACTCACAGAGGCAGGCAGGAAAAGGAACAAAGAGTGAGCTTTAAAGCTGGTAACCAAAGTCCAAAAATCCAAAATTCAAAATGGCAAACAACAAAAAAGGCAGGCGACAAAAAGGTAAGAAGAAGAAGCCGAGAAGTCTAAAGAGTTGGACAGAAAACAGAAAAAAACATAAAGCCATGGGGGGAAAAAAAATCAGGAACACGGGCAACGGAAACATGATGAAAACCGGACTGATGTGGGGAAACAGACGAACCAACAAAGTGAGGGAACGACACAGGCTTAAATATGCAAGGAATGATTAACGAACTAAACACAGGTGTGCACAGAAAAAGGACGGGAAGGAGACAAAGCCAGGAAGTGGAATGTGACAACAAGACACATGAGGATGAATTCTGTAAAAGGAATACATAACCTGAAAACCAAAACCACGACACAAGTACGTAAATCAAACCTGTCTTGGTTTAAAATGTTCTGTTTATACTTCATTCTTTGGTTGACCACTGAACAGATGATTTCTCTTGATTCATAGGAGGCTCAACTTTTATTCTATAGACTTGAGATTCTCCACAAAAAACGTCCCTCTGAAGGCGGCGACTCGTCATGCACAGGTGTAACCACTGACGTTGACGACTGTCGCCTTTCGCTCCACTTCCTTCGCTCTTCCACCTGCTTTGCTTAATGGCATTACTGGGACAACCTCAATGCAGCACGGTCGTAATTAATATTATTAGTCACACCTGTGGTTCTCCTGCTTTGACAAGTCAAAATGAGAAAAGGTCTGGCGGATTACTTTTAATTTGAAAGCAGTTGCTGTTTATGCTGGTAGCGGTGCACTGGGATGTTAAATCTTCTTATTTCACTGCGTGCTGAAGGAATGCTAACAAGTAGCAAACCGTCTCTACTTCAGCAGCTAATTATTTAGAAACTTACGGATGGCATATGTTGATCGACGCCTTTCTATTTCAAACTAAATTACCCTCGGTTATTGATGCCTACACAAAGTATTTGTGTACTGTGCTGCGGAGGTTGCTTAGAAATCGAACACCCACTTTCCTGTTGCACATTCAGTGAGATGGCGAACACACATTGCCCATCCAAACTCCAAAAACAGCTTATTGCTACAGAAAACTGCTTAGAAAAACACCCCCAACAACCAAACACCAAACCATTCTCTTGTTAACCTTGTGTGGCGACAACACGCATCTTCCTTTTTGCTTTCAGGGCAGGAAAGTACAGTCTGAATGTCTTTCATTCCACATGTCTCATCATTATGTTGTTGATTGTGGGGAAAAGGGGATGGAGAAATGAGAGGCTGAAAGGCAATCTTGCTCGCTAATGGCCTGCAAAGTTATCAGTTGCGGCTTAGTGAAGCTTAAAGCGGCTTCATTGGGATGTAATAGCTGGCAAAGTTGTCCTCCATTCACTCTAGCTAATCCTTCCTTCAGGGCTTTCTCTCACAATCAGAGATTCATGGAAAGAGGCAGAAAGAGAGGGCCGTATGAAGCGAGGAGGAAAATGATGACGACAAAAAGAAAATTGCAATCAGGCACGGGATGAAAAGAAATTTAAACGGCAACCAAAGCCATCAGGATTGGAGCTTTGAATGATGCTGGCGAGTGTTACGAGCGTGATTTAGGCGAGCTGCAGAACGGATCACGACCGGCTCATTCTGCCCTCCTGTAAAGCACTTTGTACAATTATTCAAGTCATAAACACGGCAGCAGGGTAGCTCTTATTCATGCCGATGTGATCACTACCCGCGCTCGTTCCTTGCCGCTGGAACTGACAAGCAGAATTTCCCGTTTGATACCCACTGGGCTACTGCCTCTCCATTTCAAAGAAGAAATGCTCGCAGCCTCGGGGCATAAATCTTAATCTCTTTATTTGTCTTAACAGTAAGACTCCTGCGCTCGCTCGCTCGCTCGCTCGCTCTGTGTGCGTCAAATGTCATTTTCAGGATCTTCGGGCTGCTGTTGTTGATGCAGTTTCTCTGTGTCTCCATATGTGGCCATCGTTTTACAGGTTTTTTTTTTCCTCTTTGCATAATAACAAAGAAATACATTGTATGTCTTGACACTACAATTTACTAAACCTCTTGTGAATTTTCCGATTTGTTCGCAGTCCTGTTTTTCTTTCTGATCAAGGCAGTCTGACGGGTCTACATGAAAAATGCTGTATTTTCTTCCCTTCTTTGTTGTGGCGTTATTGTTTGGTATCATTCAATACAACAGCGCCGTTTCAAAAGAAAAAAAAAACTTGCTGCAAACACTGGATAAAATAACTCTTCAACAATGTGTTTGATGACTTCAAGGTGTTTCTCGTTTATAACGAGTAACGATAAAAATCAGAAACACTTCAGTTTACAGGTCTGCAAATTTCACGGTAAGTGGGTGGCAATTACCACACAGCATATTCAAAATTTATTTCAAATTACCTCCAAATGACCAAAATATAATACAAAATATTACCTTGAAAAGAATTCAAAATCACCCCAACAAGGTTTAATAATAATACTCTGCTATTTTCCAATGAGCAGTTAATTTTGGGGGGGTAAAAAGTGACACAGTGCAACACGAACAAGCAGCTACATTTCCATAAAACTTCTAACTGGTTTCTGATCATGACATTTTACTTTCTAACTAGTTTCTATCAAACTTCTGCAGGTCATTGCACCGAAGTACATTTCTAATCACTTTCACTAATTTCTATCATTATTCTATCATTTCATTTATATAGTTTTTATAGTTAGCCACCATAAACTGCCAGTAATTGACAACTACACCTTTATGATCAAGAATCCAGTTGGGGAAGTTCAGGAAAAGTCACTTCAATCTAGCGGCCTGCTGAGGGGAAAGTTGAAGACAACACTTGGATGTTTTCTGGAACTGTATTAAAGAAACCAGCAGCTATTTATTAACTGCTTGTTGGAAAACAGCAAGACATTATTACTTAATAATATTGGCGTTATTTTCATTACATTTTGAGGTAATTATTGTGGTAATTTGGGGTTACTTACCATGAAATGTGTGGACCTGTGAAATGAAGTGCTACAAAACAAATGTCGCTATGAAACAAGAGAAAATGATCTAAAAACAAGTCTATACTTGGTAAACTTTTGAGTATTTCCAGTGAAACAGTGGATCTATTAAGTTGCTTTGTGCGTTTACCATGAAAAATGAAATCAATGGTCCTTGGCGCAGATTCTGGAACATTCTTCTGGGAAGTATTCCCTCGCTTGGTGATTTTTAATTTCTTTTCACTTTCTTTGTTTATTGCTTGTAACTATAACCAGTCTTAAACCAATTATGTAACAGAGGAAAATGAAGATGATGTTTCCCCTGTAGTGATACAGCTCCTTTTGTAGAAGCAGGCCTATAAATAACTGATTTCTTCATTTTATGCGGAGCACATAAAAACTATAACCTCACATAGAAGAAAAAAGGCTGCTGCATATAAAACAACTGTCAGATTATACTATAGCTGTAAACAATCCCAGCAACACAATGTAATAGCTGTTGCGTCCCGTTTCCTGCTTGATTTCAGCTTCTTTAATGGCGTGGAAACATTTCTGCATTACTCTGACGCTGCTGTATATTTTAAGACACACACACACACACACACACACACACACACACTGACCTTGCCAGCAGGCGCCCACAGTGAGCTGTGTATCAATCTTTGAGGAGTGGATCGGCCAGTCATCCGTCACCAGGTAGGGTTCATAGGTCACACCATCCACGAATAGTGTCACTGCAGGAAACTCCACATTAATCACATAGTAGTGCCACTCCTTGTCACAGATCTGCAAAGGGGAGAGAGAAGTTACAAGGTTATTAAGCTGCAGCACTGTCAGCGAAGCGTCCACTTATAATGCAGATAAGAAAATGTTCTTGGTTTGCACGTACACGAAAATGGGACAGCTTAAAAAAAAAAAATACATTACTACATCTCCTTTTTTGGGGGGTGTTATTTAGGTTAGGAGCATTTTTCCGTGGAGGATTATGTTTGTAGGGAAGCTGTTATGAAGATGATGATGTTTACTCCGATCATGCAGCCGAGACCGTAGGCGCATCCTTAAACGTTCCCCCCGTCTTTCTACCTTCAATGAGAGCAACACACACACACACACAAAAAAAAATTCCTCTCCTCATCTCTGGATCATTTGCTCCCTGTCGTCAGATAGCTAATGAGGTTTTCGTCTAATGAGCTGTTCATTAAAGGCACCGGATGAGCGACAAACGCGGCTATGGAAGACCCGAGTTTCTTTGATTATTTGGAGAACTTGCAAGGACACATCCTGTTCTCTCTTCTATCCCCCTGCTTCTCAAACCAAGATAAACAAACACCCACACTGTCCCCCATACCTGAGCACAGATAGATGCTCAAAACATTATTACATTCATTATATTTGTTATTTTCACTATCATTAAACCTGCACGTTAAGACAAAAATGCAGCAAATCCCTGCATTTGTAAAGGTCGACTCACCACTGAAATTTTAGCAATATTTTCTTAGAAAATGATCAAGTCAGGTTCACTCTGAGTTCACTTGGTGTGGGACGGAAGAGAAAGATGAGAAGGATTTCCACATCTAAGACTTAGAGCTGCTACAAGGATTACATACATGTCTGGGTCTGTACATAATCAAAATAATTAGGCTACATCAATATAAAACCTAGAAAGTAAAATGAAGAAAAACACCTTAATACCAGGCATAGTATCCTCCTGTGACTGAACCTTGCAGCCGATTCTTAAGAAGCAACCTGAAACATCCCAAGCTTCTGAAGATTTCGAGATATCTTAGCAATCTATTCCACAAATTCCCCGGTGGATATAGAAAAAAAAAAAAAAAGTTTCCTTCCCCTTTGGTGGAACAAAATCAGTGGAATCAGTGCCCATTGTGGATGTCTGTGACTATCCCTCATCTGTATGAAATAGTTTTCAAGGTATTGACGAACGGCACTGCGCACAATCGTGTGCAGAATTCATAACTGGATCTGAGAGACTGTTTCAACCGCTTAAGGGTCTCAAAATGAGAAGGGTCAAGGTGAGTTCTCAAGGGGGGAATCAGAATTACCCTCCACTATCTTGTCTTGAGAAACTGTTTTGAAGTCAGGAGGTTTGGCCCTGAATGCAGCGTGACTTGCTGAAAGTGTAGCATGCTTGACTCCGGTCCACTGACAGCCTGAACGGGATGAACAGGTATAGAAAAGGATGAATGTAAGATATTCACATCGTATAATATCTTAGATGTTACGTGCTGTGAATGTTCAAAGGATGAATGACTCAAACATACAACCCCACAGAGCCTGTTTTCAGAATCACAGGGAGAACTGCAAATACTCTTAATTCAAACAACTTAAACTTCTTTTTAGAGCGCTACCTTTCAAAGTGATATTCACAGCTTTAATGTCTATGGCAACTTTCCGAACTTGTAAAGTCTTAAGGGATTTGGGAGTCTTCACTTGATTGTTCTTCCTCTTATGGCCACAGCATCTGTTGTTCTGTAATCAGTCTGCTGTGAAGGATTCGGTTGAATTAACAGCAAACAATTTATCTGCGCTGAAGAGGAGAATATCTGCTAATTTGAGATGCACAGCGCAGAACAGCAGGGATGGAGTCAACGTTTAGATGGATTTTCATTTTGTTGGAGTTCTTTTCTCAGGCTCAGTGGCCACACACACACACACACACGCAAACACATTAGTAGTTTACTCAAGCTGTGATATACTAATGGGATTGAGACCTGTGTAGCAACCAGGAGTCTCCCGGGATGTTCGATTTAGAACAGAGTGTCTCACCCTTTCCGGCCCTATAAGACAGATACTCCCACAGGTTATCGCATCTAACAGCACAGACCAACAAAACTAGTTAGTACACTATTAACTGGATAGCTTTCTTCTAAAGACCACACCTGAACCTCTGAACCTCACCATTTAAAGTCAGAGAGTATAGTAAAAAAAACATAAATAAAGTTAAAGTACAACCGGGTCTGTTTTCTGATCCCTGTACTGTACACAGATGGAGATATCACATGATTTCAAGCATACGTTATTAATAATGACAGTGTGTTTGAGTTTCATCAGCTCCGATTTACGATTTGTATGTACACTGGACCAGACGGGCAGAATGAATCGCCACTTTCATTTAGCCGCTGGCAGGTTGATTGTCTGCGGACGTCACTGAAAAAGATAGATGCTGAAAAAGTAAAATCACAAGAGACATCTGAATAATTTGGACTTGTCGGGCTTCGACATTTGTTAAGTCTGGGAGTTTTTGCTGCTCATCATTTCTGGGGCTATAATAGTGTTTCCAGAGCAAAATTTCCTAAGAGATTTCAATCTTAAAGCTGCTGTTAGTGTTGTCATCATGTTAGCTAAACTCCCTGTCCATTTTCCAGTTAGCAATCCAATCCCGCAGGTCATGTGGTGATGTATCGAAGTAATTGTTATTCCTCCTCTGGGACCCATAAATATCTGTGCCAACAGTCATGGCAATCCATCCAATACTTGTTTGTTGAGCTATTTCAAATCTAGACCAAAGTTGTCGACAGACCAATGGGCAGACTAGAGCCTCACAGCTAGCATGGGATGAAGACTGTAAAGCTTCACGAGCTTTAGCCAGTATGACAATAAAAGAGCAACAAACTGAGTTACATTATTTGTCTGATCGCTTCTCCCTCAATCTCTAATCTCATGCTCTCTCTCATTCTTCTTCTCTGCTTGTGTCTTTTAGTCTGATAACTGATGCTCGAGTGAAGAGGGCACGAACAAATAATGTCAGATAAACACGTGTACAATGACTGTGTGTTTGAGAATCCTTACAAGGAGCTTTCCCCTTTACGCATAATCAGGCTGCAAGACACGAATATTAAAAGGATAAGTAATCTCTGGAAAGTCGGGTGAAGTTTCATTGTCCACAAGACGTTTCTGGAGCTTCGCAACAAAACAACGTTGCATAATGGCCGATTTGTACATAAAATGGCTCCACGCAGCTCGTCTGGTACAATTCAAAGCCTCACGAAATCCCAAATTGATTTGTAGGCGACAATATTTACACCCTCGATGCACAGTCGAGCTCGTGCACCCACTTCAGACAGGGCGCCTACAGTATAACATAGCAGCTGCAGTGAAGGGTGTAAATAACATCTTTTCAAGACACTTTGAGACCTCGGGGCTGTTGGAGATTAAGCCACTTGAGCTGTATGGAGCTATTATATGTTCTTGTTTTAAAACTGGTCCTCATCTACTTTAGTTGTTTAGGAGAATGCTGCAATGTTGTTTTACTGTGAAGCTCCAGAAATGTTTTGCAGACTGCGAAAATTCCCCCGACCTTCCATCTGCATTGAGGTGAGTAGATAATGACTGAATTTACATTTTTTGGGTGAACTTTGCCTTGATAAGGACAAAGGGAAGTAGACACGCACTAAGGATGAATAGAAATGTGTTTATTTTTATTAAATGCACGAGGCATGTGACGACTGTAAGAAAAGCTACAGCCCCGAGTTCAACCCAGCGCTCGGTTCGTTCGGCTGCTGACGTTCTTAACTTGAGAAATCGTCCCCCCACATTCACAAATGCTCACACATGCCAGTATGCATGCGCACACATCATTAGCAGATAACCGTCAGCAGCACTCTTTCTGCTGCTGAGCTGTGTTTGTACACACAATGGCTGTCTGAAGGCACATTAGTCAGTGGAAGCTTGAAAGTATTTCTCCTCTGCAACAGTGTAACAAGACAATGAATGCTGAAAAGCTGTAATGAGCCGGTCCCCGAGCAGGTTGCAGGCCTGCTTAGGATGAACAGAAGAGTCCCATAACAGAGAGAGAGAGAGAGAAACAGAGGCAGAGGCTGAGAGACACTGACACCATATCTCTGCTGAAGTAGATGCACTTTAAAATGCATGTTTCTTGGACTTCAGTTTAAATGAAATGGCCGTTTTCTAACACTATAAGCAGAATGTTTTGAAAAGTACTTTATAATAGGGAAGAGATGATGCACTCAGTGAGAAGATGATCATTTTTTGATTTCCCACAACCAATGTGGACATTTATGCTTATAACTGAGGGAGACAGTAATTCATGAGAAACTCTAAGAAAAGGCAGTGTTCATCTTTCATGTCCAGGGATCGGTAAACATGGCCTGCCAGAGGAGAAGAGTGGAAAATAGCAACAACATTTCCTCCGATGAAAAACTTTATCTTTTATGCATTTCATCGCTCAGTGAAGATTTGCGGCCGAGTGGAGCAGAAGTTCAGCTCCAAACGACTCTTGAAAGAAAGAGCAGCTGCTTTTCAGACAATGGCAGAAGGATTACTGACATAAAATGCCTCATTTCATCTACAAACTTACAAAACACCTTGACGGGCAGGATCACTGGACTCGGACGAAGACAGGGGAAAAAAAAAACCCTGACTCAACAAGCTGCAAAAGATGCTTGGAAACACATAAGAAAATTGAAATAAAATATCTAAGATCAGGACTCGGGATCGAAACAGCACATTCATCATAGTACTTTAACACGTTTTTTCCTAATTTGACATGACAAAACGTCCTATCAAAAAAGTCCTATTCCTCTGAGTACACATTGGTTAGTGACACTGTTCAGGGTAAACTGTCGCTCCACACACCATTAACCTAAACACTCCTTTTGTCACAGCTTTTTCATCATGTCATATCAGGAGAAGCTTGTGGAATTGATCACGTTAAAAACAGCCACCCTGGTGTAACAGAGGCTGAACACTAACTGAGCCATCATTAACACATTTTAACCTGTTTATGTCCCGATACGACAAGTCTGAAGAGGAAGAATCAGTGTTTCAGTCATCCTAGTGCTCCAAAAGTACGAGGAGAACTATAAACACAATTTTCTTCCTTTATTTCTTATCTCAGTTTAAACAGCAGATAAGGAGGACTGTACTTCTGTCTGACTTCCTTAATGGGAAAGAGGCCATTCGCCAAAGTGTTTACACTCCAACACTCTCTCTCTCTTTAGACTCTGCTAAATTGCTTTCCTCCTGCTGAGGCAACTTTGTGTTTCTAAACCTGCTGTAATATTGACACATAGGACAAGATTAAACATCACAATACAGTTTCACCAAATACCTTGATATAGATACTGTGACAGTATTGTTGGGTTGACTTTTGGTACTTTAACAAAACACTAACACAATGAGATTTAATGATGTAGGATATAATAACTAATGGGGTAAAGGCAAGTATCAGAACAAGAACCTGAACCTGGATTTAAACAAAATCAAAGAAAACACAAAGTACCCTTCCAGGTATTCTCTAAGCTTGATGACCTTCCTGTTTTTAAGAAGCGTGCTGAACAGGGTCAGGGACTGTACGATCGGTAACCAGACACTTTCTGATAATTCCTCTGACTGCAACCATCTCAAATCCTTATAAAGATTCAGCTTGCAGATAACTCACCGAGCCACATTCCCTTTGTCGAGTATATTACCATGCAATAGCAGAGTTTTATTGTTGAGAATAAAACACTGGAGATAAGCCCGTCTATCTTGTGGAAATCTGCCACGGTGTATTTACAAGAGGCTATTACATCTTATACACGAGCACCGAGGAAGGGAGATCTTAAGAGCCAATTGGACCTTGAAAATACTATACAGTCGAGCTGCGGGGAGCTGAATTCAGCCTGTCACCCAAAAGATATCAGGCTAAACAATTAGAGGCGGTCTGCTCTGCCTTACACCAACTACTAACAATGACAGCGCAGTCACAAATCTTCTTTTTTTCTTTTTTTTTGTGCCAAATAAAGGTAATAAGGTTCAGGTTATTCTCCGGATTGGCTTACTGTGTATCCTGCTAGGGAGAGAAAAAAAAACGAACACAAACCCTTCACAGATAGCAGTGGGGCATTTTAAATCTGCTGACATAAACAGAATAATGAGGACGCTCTGCTGGCTGCTGAGAAGCCCTCTAATGAGGTCAAGTTTATTTTGATGCACTGGAGAGGTCTGGAATGGGAGGAGACCTTATATGGACTTTATATGGATACTAACCAAATATAACAGTGTGCCCAGCAGGGATCCACATCTAGACCACTGATCTTTTGCTTTGGCATTAGAACCACGCGCTGAAATAATTAGGATTTTTGCAAACGTGAGCAGTGTGATGATTGATCATGATTGCTGGATGATATTTCTTTTCATGCTGCCAATATCCTCTTGCTGTTGTCCACCTCAAAACATAGTGATTGCTTACTCTGTGAAAGCAGCATCCACGAGATAGCTTTGCCCTCCGGCACCGCTATCCTCCTCTCCTCCTTCTCTGTTGGTCTCATCTGTCCTCTTCCACATCCCTTTGTCTCATCTACTTTCCTCTGTTTTTTTTTTCCCCTTTCCTGCTATCCATGCTTCCACCTCATCACTCCTTCCTAACCTGCACCCCTCTTCTCTTTCCCTTTTCATCTCCTTTGTTCCTACTCACACTCCTCGCCTTTCCTCTCCTCTCTCCTTGCCTCTGTTGTGGCACTGCATTATTGATGCCAGCCTATTATGTGTCAGTGTGGTGGGAGGGAATGACAAGGATGCTGAAAGAAAGAAAGAGCTGTAAAAGACGGAAGGGAAGAGATTTGCTCAAGAGTCTGTGCATAAAACACACTAAACCAGACAAAGTAACACTCACAACTAAAGAGAAATATTGTCTCAATGAAAAAAGTTTTGTCCAAGTTTTATGGAAATATGTAGATAAGACTGTGAGATTGCATCAAGGTCTGCTTTGAGAATTTTTACCAAAGTGATGTGGGTAAAGTAAAGCTATCTGAAGCATGTGATTCATGTCAGTGACACACACGAAAAAAGCTAAACAAAGAAAGATGTGAGGCACAAGATTAAATCAAAGAATGCAAAACGTTTCTGTCACTTAGGTCAAAAGTCAGCTTTGAAATTGATGGATTTATATTAAAAAAAAGCTTTTTCAATCCATGTGTCTACTCTGTAGTCTCACCTGCTCTAATGCAGCGATTTCATATCAGTAAATTATTTAAATTGTACATTTAGGGTCAGCCTGAAAAAGGCCCTTTTTTCGCCTAAAGGAGTTCGAGAAGGAAGAGCAAAGATAAGTGATGACACAGAAGGACGAGAGGGAGAGAAAATGGAAAACGGAGAGATAGAAAAAAACAAGCTGTCAATACATTAGTGTGCTGACTGGATGCTTGTATGTAGTGCTGCTTTGAGTACACTCAGCATGTCTTCTGAGTGGTCCATAAGCAGCAGATAGTGGAATTAAGTATGCCGCCTCTTACATGCACTCACTGCAAAGACATACACAATCAGCGAGAGGCAGCAGCTCTGCATACGGTGGGAATAACACAGGAAGTGCCTACAGCTGAGCTCTCAAATGAGTTCATTTGCAAAATAGAAGCCAGAAATAAAAATAAACACACACGCACAATGAAAATGTACATGCTAGAGGCCATGCTCAATATCCTCTCTGTTGCTCTCTGCCTTTTCTTTTCTTTTTTCCCTTTTTGCACTTATGAAAAAAGCAAAAAAAAAAAATGTGCGTTTCATCATTGCCAGCCTGAGCTCCTTAATACTAAAGTATGCTGAATGCAGAGTCCTTGCAATAGCATGACTTGCAAAATCAGAGTGACTCACAGCAAACAATATTAGTACAGGAAAAGGAGTAAACACAGCAAGGCCAGAAGAAGTCGTGCTGCTGACTGAAAGAAAGTATGGATTTATGTGAGTCTCTGGTGCAACAAAAGGCACGTCACTTGAAGGAGACATTTTTTTGAACTATTACGAGATCACTTCTCCCCTGTGTGATAAACAAACACCTCTCTCTTTCACTGTCACTCCTGCCTCAACCTTATGAAACTGCACTTCTATACCGTTAAGTGCATTCTACGCATACCAATAACTGAACGGAAGCACTTTGCAGTCAGTCTCTCGCGTTTGAGATGAACTTAAATCTCTCTCTGAATAGGCAATCTCTCCTGGTAACTGCTGCAAACATGCAGAGATGCAGCACAGCGTCATCCACAATACCATACACCACCACCACCACCACCACCCAATTAATCTCCTCCAGAACAAAAGAAGGCTTCTAATCAACGCAGGACAGGGGCACAACAAGCGTGATTATAGCAGGCAGATAAGGCAGATAATTGCAGGTGCTGTATAGGAGGGTGATTTTGTGCTTCTCCAACATTCGACGCCGATAATCGAACTCAGATATAAATGATGAACAGCATGGGGTCGGCAGCTGTCTGGAGCGGCATGTAATTGGCGAGATTGGAAAGTTTAACGTTGATTCACTGTGATTTGTGAATTGTTCAGTTATCTTGGATTGATGTGGAACAGCTGCCAAAACAAATAAGTCTTTGGCCCCTCGACTTGTCTTTTTCAAAATCTGAGCTCAGCTGAGAAAATTACAGCGTGTTTGTCTAAACTCTCACCCCTCTGTTAGCATGGATTTTTTTTCCTGCTCTGAGGAGCCTGCTGTGAGCAAATAACACCTCTTTTATAAGGATTTAAATCAATGCCATATACAACGGTTCTTCATCTTGCCAAACTGGGCAAACCTGGTATGTAGCTTTATTATAAAATGGCCCAGGTAGTTGAAAATGAATACTCCTTCATCTTTTTCACCCTCTTCCTCTGTTTAGTCCAAGCTCATTTGCACGCGCACACGATTCATCTTGAGCTTACAGGATGTTGGAGGAGTGAATCTTGATTTCTACAGCGCCGTTTGACTGTGAGTGAAAACCTTTTGAACACCTGGATTCAACTGATAGGCCCTCTAGACTCATGGAGAGTGATAAATGTGAGTAGAGAGGAGTGATCCATCCACTGGACCATTACCACAGCTACAGAAGAGCAAGGAAAACAACCATCCTATGTGTGTGTGTGTGTGTGTGCTTGGTTGTGCTCCCACATACGCTCACAAATAAGTCAGTGCTCGCAGATGTGTAACGTTTTTTTGTCAGTTGTGACATTCCTTCAGTGTGTTCGATCGGCACTGAAAATGGAAGCCTCTTCCTCTCTCACTCTCTCTCTGCCAGCTTCCTTTCATCCCTCTCCGGCCCCCTCCTCTCTTGGGGTGAGAATTGCAAAATCAATAGAGCTAAATGGAGTTGCCGCGGAAGCCATTGAGTGTCCTTTCTAAGTGCTGGAGGAACAAGGACAGTGCGAAGCAGCTGTGACACCTCTTCTCCTTCCTCCCTCAGTCCACCATGTTCACTTTTTAAAACAGTCTCTACTACTGGTGTTCTCATTAGTCACCTTGAGACACTGTAGTAGCTCCTATTAGGGGTGGGAAAAATGTTTGATTCTTCCATGCATCGCGATTCTCTCCAGAATGATTTTGTCTCGATGCAGATAAGTTAATAATTGGAATTTCAAATATGAAACTAGTTCGCCCGCTGCAACATTCAGTTCGCCTGCTGCAGAGCGCTACAGAAAGCACCTTCTGATTCTCTGCTGCACACGCAAGTGCACCAAACACACATGTGTGAACTTTTTATGTTTGAGTGGCAACAAAATGGCTGCAATAGCTAGCACCAACCCTGCAAGACCGGCACCGACTTCTTTGAAACTGTATGGCAGCATTTTGAGTTCCATGAAGACCTACACAGTTTGTAAAGGGAGCGGAACTCAACTTAAATTCTTCGGCAACACAACTAATTTGAGAAACCACCTGAGTTGGGAGAGAAGCAGCGACCTGTTGCAGGTGCCAGCCAGATGACGATCGAACTCTGAGAGAGCGAAGCGGATTACCAAATCCATTTCAAGTTTTATCGCATTGGATTTAAGACTGTATTCATCTGTGGAGAATGTGGGTTTTCGGACGATGGTGTTCACTCTAGAGCCAAGATACAAAATGAGAAACAAGACGTCCCTTTACAACTTCGTACTGAATTATTTGTTAAATGAAAATCACTATAGGGATCATAAACTAGGATTCCTGTACGTATACAACCTGTAACACAAACTATATAATACAACCAGAGCTTTTGCCAAAAGGATGATGAATGTAAAAACAAACAAAAACAAACAAAAACAAACGGTGTAGGTTTTTGTGCAATCTAACAAAGTGGTCAATTATATCTGTAAAATAAAAAGTAGGTACGAAAGAGAACAACTGAGGACGTCCAAAGCCTCGACAGTGCTTTATGAATTACAGCTTTCTACGAGAGCGATATCCCTAAAATGATTCACAGATTCTTTGATTGAGGGTGGCACAGGGGAGAAGCATGAGTGTTTTATCGTCTTGTTAGTGGCAGTTAAACCTGCAGAAAATAATCTTCCTGAGGGGCAACCTGGTGTTATCGCTGAGTCTGGAGTTGTCATCGAAAAATAATATGGTAGGACTGTTTAGGGAAAGGTGATGTTTAGAATATCCTCAAGACACTACAGACCTGTGTTGTGTATCTTAAAATCTCCGCACAAACTTAAAATGAATGAGTTGATATCAAAGTCACAAGCCCAGGATTTAGGACTACCTAAAGAGTTTTGCCATTTTCAGAGATTAACTTATTAAAAGTGTTGAATTTAATCATTATCTTATGAATTGTGCATGAGAAACAAAAACTACATTGTAGATTCTTACAATCATCACTCAAGATAAACAATGGCTGCATTTTCACTTGAGCTGTGGAGTCCAGTAAAGCTTCTGACATCCAAATAAACAGACCCATAACCCAAAAACAATCCCTTGTATTTGTAGAAGGCTGCTGCTGCTGCTGCTGCTCGCTAAAACACTGTGCTCACTTCTCTTTGACGTGATATACTGTGTGCTGCTTTAGGGCACATTAAACAATGACACAAACGTACAGTAGTTTTTGTATTTGGCAGAAGCCAAAGTCAATAATTTAATCAAGCTGCAAGCCATGTTTTCTAATTACAGGAATTCACACAAAGCCAGTTTCACTACTGATCGTTCTACTGCCATGTAAGTGCATGATGGACATATGCCAAAACAACTGTCTAACCCTGAGACTTGAGCTGACATACGGTACCTATATGTAGCAGGTTAAGCCAATGCAGGTGCACTGAATTGTACCGTACATCACAGATCAATTATGAAGCTGTTTATTAGGGTATTTCTTCCCGTCACTATGTTGATTCATGCTCCTATCATGTGGTTTCTCACATTAACCTCCTGTATTTCAAATCAGTTCCCATTTATATTTAATGTAGAAACTCTGCACAAGTGATTTGTACTGGTGAGCAACTCATCACCTATTCTCTTTGACTGCACAGCAGGCATTGTCCGTGCTCCTTCTCAAGATCCATCTGAGAAGCAAATGTGATCTCCAGCATCCATGTTCTGTTTATGTGTGTGGGAGAGAATTATAAAGAGAGCCAGGGAGAGAGAAAAAAAAGGGAAAGAGACTGAAAGAGAATGAGAAGAAGTGAGACTGAAATAGAAGTGAGTCTTGAGGTTGTTTGCTAAGAAAACACAGGCGACCTCTTGGCTGCCCTTCTTCTTGTCACATTGGCCTCCGTGGGCCTCTAGAGAAAACAAACCCTGGACTGAGAAAAACTTTTCAATCTACCTTTGACCCAGAACAAATGACCAGCTGGTTGAAAGAGTCACACAAACACCAGCAGAGATGGTGCCAAAAAGACAGGTGAGGATAGACTGCATGACACAAGAAGCAAAATCCTTGTATCTAATTTTTCAGGCAAACCTGTAAATAAAATTACAGAATGAGTAGACGTGCATGCTGATGCATGGTCACATGCCCGAGAGTGCACTCACATGGAAAGATTCAAACACAAATCTCCAATAATCTGCTTAGTGAGCAAAAACTCCTGAGAGCTTGTTGTAATTACGAAGCATTTTCAGTATGATGTGGATATATGCTGTATCCCAAGGGTGAACAATTAGATTAGATTTACATCTAACATCCATTATTAGTGAGCTGGGGAGAGTCTGTGGAAAGGGGGGATTCCCGTGTAAGAGAGTTCATTGGCTTATCATGAAAATCACTGACTCCAGGGACTTTATTTTATCTTTAAAGTAGGATTTCCTCTGCTGGCTGGCTGCCTGCTGAGCTGGACTGACTAGACACTCAGACGGATGATTCTCACTCAAGCGTCCAACTTACTGAGGTGTCCTTGAGCAAGACCTTTAATCCCTCTAACTCAGGTTACTGGTCTTGATCCTGAATTTTAATGTTTGTGCAAGAGTAAGATGTCAGTTGTCTAAGACCTCATTTTTCTGTCTTTCTATCTAGACAAAATATGTAAATGCACAATGTAATTTAGAGGTAAATTATTGCACCATTGTGTACATCTGCAGGGTAATTCAGATAGGAAAAAGCACCATGCAACATTCAGCGAGAAAAAACATTTTATATAATTGTTATTATCTTTCTAGATGAAAGAATTCATGTGGTGCAACGTTTTCATTTCAAAGGCTTTCTGTAGGACTGGAGTTTGACTGCAAATTAGTTCAACAAGTCTCCAGAACCATGACAGATAATAGAGATCTGCTGCTAGGTGAGCTATTATCCATAACCAAACAGACTTTCCAAATTGGATCTATGCTTGTGCTTGTGGGTGTGAGGTTTGTGTATGTGTGTGTGTGTGTGTGTGTTGGATAACTGTGTCTTCTTCCCTCTTATCTCCTGCAGCAAGTAGAAGAAAGTGATGGAGGGCCCGTGGTAATTAGAATGGAGAGCTTCTCCCTTCACTACGCAAATAATGATAGCCCCTCACCTGCTGGAGAAAATCACCCTCAATCTATGCTCGCACTCAAATAGGACATAGACAAGCTCTCTCTCTCTCTCACACACACACACACACACACACACACACACACACACACACACACACACACACACACACACACACACACACACACACACACACACACACACACACACACGCTCCTCACCTGCTCCAGTTTCCAGTGGAACTCAGCGGGTCTGAACGTGTCGACCTGAGTGAAATCTCTTCGGAGCAGAAACACCAGGCGGCAGTTGTGGACGTACAGAGAGTAATGGTGGCGGTTCATTTCTGCAACGAGAAGCATGCATTATCACACAGAGACAGAATATACATGCGCACAATTAAACATAATTCTACATCAGACAGTGTATCAGTCAACAAGATTCTGGCCTCTAGTTCTGTGAGGACAATGACTGGTGCACATACTTCTTGACCATACTACAACAACCAGAATGCACCAATAAACACTCAAGCTGAGGTGGTGACGCACTGCAAGTTGGGCACTGTTTGGTTTTCTCTCAGGGTAGGTTTTTAAAAAGGACACAGTAAGGCGGCTAGCAAGTAACCAACCATATTCTATCAGAGATAAACAGAAGGCTGAAATATGTTTGAAACGGGTAAACTCCGGTCCGAGTACAATCTGTGGAACAATCTGTACTGTAGTTGGCACAACAGATGACACGTTTTACGTCATTGGCTTATTTTCACCCATCAAAGAGGCTCCGAGTGTCGGCAAAATGAAGAAAGCTTTACTTAAATTGTAGTCATACAAAACTGGCTGAAAATCGGCAAAGCTCCCTTTTAAGTTTTCATATGGAGGCAGTTTGATCTCCGAGACCGTCCGGAAAATGTCAAACAGTACAGCTGTGAGAAAGCCGTTTCAGTCACTGCAAATGGGTTCTCCACATCAAAACACAGCTGTCAGCATGACAGAAAGGGTCCAGTGAGTGTGGTCACAGAGTGCACGCTGCTGGTGTGTCTGGTTTTTCATTATCGACTGCTGACTGTTGGAGATGGCAACGAAAGGCAAGTCCCACTTGCTCTGCTTTTACAATGCAGCAGATAAGCTTGAGGGGCTCTGAGGTGTGGTGAGTGCAACAGATTCACCTCTAAATACACCCAAACATCACACAGATGAAGGAGTGTTCGTCCATCAAAGACATTGTTTGTGCTGTTTTTATGATCAGTGGTGGCAACAGATACAGAGAACAAGTCATTCTAATCTTGTATAAGTGCATCAAAACATAACAAAGCAGTATTTTTGATTTACTGTAATAAAGGTCTCAATCCCAACACAACCAATTTAAATGTCTAGTATTTGCTATCTGTCCATATTATTTTATTGTGTCAAATACTCTAATACCAGAACAGGGTTCACCAATCAATGACAAATACAATTTCTGTTTAAATAACAAATGTTTTTAAGTCATATTTGAGTCAGAAATTTAGTAGATTATTTTGTTTTATTCCTACAAAATAAATATAGAACAGTAATGATGTGATTTTAGCTCTGGTCTGTACAGAACAATGTTCCCTTACATCTCTAGAATCAGATTTGTAGTCCAGGGCATCTCTGTAGCGCCACATAATTTAATATAAAATGGTGTGTCGTGACACATTTTACCATTACCACCGAATTACAGCAAACGTCTGAATTAGTGGGATAAACGTAGGCACTCGTTTTGACCACGTGATTGGAAATATTGGGGTAATCACACTTAACATGTTTTGCTACTGACATAATATTGCCATAATTACCATGCTTATTTTTCTGTTTTTGCTCTTATTTCAGCCAAAGGACTGATGGTACACACACAGATCCGACCATCACACTAAGCCTTCTGCGACCATTCACATCCTAAAGCAAACAGTTGCAATGAAAGAAGGGCTTATAAGATTCTGATGGTCGACACAAACTACTCTGCAGTTTTGCATTACAAGATCAGACTACACATTTTCTAAGCTAATAAGCCATCTGTGAGACCATTGTGAGAGCGTGCAATGTGCAGATGGCTTGCTTAATTACACAGTTCAGGCAGCTCAGTACAGACGTGCAGTGGGGGAAAAAAAAGTTTAAAGTTTTTTTTCAAAGGGCATTTGTGCCATTGTGGGCCTCAGTTTTGGCTTAATTATCCCGCTATTTTGAAAGGATGTTTTTGATCATGCCATGTTGCTAATATGTCTCTAACACTGAGGGCACTTGGAAATTAAAGTTTCGAGTCAAAGAGCTCTAAGAATAAAGTAGTCTTGAGTATCCTAGAGCACGAGCAGACATGTTGCTAATTCGTAAGGAACTTAAGGGTTAAAGACAAACTCTTTTGCCCTCCTTGGTTTAATTTTCACTCTTTAACATGTTAGTCAGAGAAAATTTGCTTCTGAACAGTCGGAATGTGTGAAATAGTCTCCTCACCGGTCTTGTCAGAGTTACACAGTAAGGTTTCCTTCTCAGCTCTGAGTCCTGGACTGGGCCCGTGTTTCATCCACGTTGCTATGGTGAACTGATCTGTCAGGTTCTGGGGCACGACGTGGTCGGGAACGTTAGCAGCCTGACGCCCGTCGAATCTGTAGATGAGGTCGCTGTCTCGGCCACTGTCAGTTAGCAGAGACGCCGTCCAGTTTGTGGAAGGGCTGGGGGCAGGAAGGAGGTCGGTGCTGCCCGATGCTGCACCTGGATGTGCCAATCAGATGAGATGGGCTGTCAAGACGGCTGCACAGAGAATCAACCTCGAGAGAAAACTGCTTCTCAACAACTTTCTTTTTTTCTGCATGAGTTTTTTAACAGAGGTTTGCCTACATCCGTTCACGACCTAATGCTGTGAGCATGTCACAAATATAACTGACATCTGAGACACTTTTTTTCAACACACTTTTTGAAGACACAACATAATTTACAACTTACAACCATAAACTGATTGTGATTGTAAATGTGACTTGATGAGGAAGAGGTGTACGAAAGCAAAACCTGTTGGAAAAAAAATCACTGTGAAAAACACTAAATCAATTCAGACTTTTCATATTTTCACTCAAAAACAAATTTGCTCTAATTTGTCAACAGGAATATTCCTTGTTCTTTCTGTGCGGACTGTATATTTTACAGAGTAAAGCCAGTAAAAAACATAAAAAATGAAAAAGAAAAGTGTTATTCTAAAGTATTCCACAGGATTAAAATGGCATGACAACTGGCATATTATTAGACTGAAGTTGGTGAGATTGTTAAGAGGTAATCTTTGAAATAAATCTTTCACCTCATTATTATCTCAACCCTTTGCACTCTCACAGTCCTCGACTCTTAAATAGCACCTCACTATTTCAACGAGGCATTTCAATCAGTTTCTTTTACACTGTTCACCTTTTACATACTTGCGTACTTGAACAACTTTTCTCTTTGTTTTTTCTCTCGTTCTACATACCGCAGAGTTTTTGCAGAGACTTCTCAGAGTACGTTTCCCGGTCGCAGCCCTTCCCGATGTGATTGGTCTGCAGCTCCACCATTGCCTTCACGCCGGACAGGGGACCTCCACACGTTTCCAAGTGCATCTTGGGAAACAGCTGCCTGCTTCCAGTCCCTGGCTCGTAGTCTACTCGCTTGTTCCAACCTGTAATGGTCAACATTTATTTAGTGGTTTGTATAGAGGGAGAAGTTCATTTTTTACACTACATAATGAATAAATGTCATTGTTACAGTACCACAGTATATGTAAATGAGTGATGAGTGGCTCATATCTGTCTCACCTCTCAAAAAATGTTATATCTGGTCTGAGATCTCATATTCCTGTTAGTCCTCATGAACATGTCACTAACTTTATCTGACTCTCTCTCTAACATGATCGTTCACACACACACTCACACACACCAGGAAATCCAACCATAATAACCATGTTGTACTTTTACAGCGGTCTGACATCAAAATTGGCAATTTCTTCCCACCACGAGATAGTTCTGACTACCCGTCTGACCACCCGTCTCTTTTTATGCCACTCTGTATTTCACAAATTCTAAGAAAGAGCAGCAGCTAGCTTTTTTTTTTGATGGAGAGAATGGCCGTGTTCAGAATATTTTTATTCACATTTTTGATGGCCACGTGTGAGCAGATTCTTATCTGATGTGAAAAATTAGACTTTCCCCGTCTCTCTTGGTTGCCTAAACAAGCATGTGGGCAATTTGTTGAAGCTGTTTAAAGCTGCTGGACTGTGGATTTGTTTGTGTAAGACTTTAGCTTTTTTAGTCCAAAGGATGTGACTTTATGCACGTTCTAGAGTGCCTCGTCTCAGTGCCTCTCTGCTCCGCTAACAGATCGCAACAGTAGCACACGTGGAGAAATGTTAGCTACACAGAAGTTCCACGCAGCCTCTTTAATCACATTAGTATGTATATGCACACTTGGGTGCTTGAACTTATTTAATAAAAATCTATTTCAGCGTATTTATCTCTTTTAAACAGTGTTCCCCGTAGGACACACATAAGTCCTCTGATCCTGTTCTCTTTTCTATATTTTAAGCATCATCAGAGAGCTCCCCAGAAATGTAAGACATAACATTTTATGTACTCCTGTAGGTGGATTCATAATGAGCACGTGGGCCTTGGAGGAGTGACAGGCGACCACACAGGTTGGCAACTTTGGCATTTAGAATTTCCTCAGTAAAATCCTTCCCTGTGTCACGTCAGAAGGAGACTGAGGACCCACTAACATGACAGGCCTGATAGAAAGGGGTGCTGACCTCCTCGTAACTGTCAGTCCTCTTGCCAGGTGTTATATTTTCATTACCTGGGTGTTATATTTATCCTCGATGAACGAGAATCCCTCAATCGCTGGGGTGAAAACAATTTCACCAGCTCCATTGTTGACAGGAAAAAAAAAAAAAAAAGAGTGTGTGAACGCGCCTGTGAATGTGTGGGTGTAGGTGGACACCTGGCAGTTCTTGTGAAGCTGACACCACATTTTATCAAGTCTTCCGAGACAAACATTTACAACGAGAAAAAAACTGAACAGGTAGGAGTGAAGAGGAGTGTGAGGTGAGCTGCAGCAAAATGTATTTAGCCTCTATGAATGCCAAGACACCCTCTTCAAAAAAAACAGCTGCAGCAGCTCTGCTGACCTTTGCACACAGATGATGAATAAGGTTACATAAACCAACGACTTGATCTTCGAATGCATCCCTGCCATGTTTTATTCATGGATTTTTGAGCTACTATGGGTTAATGGTTTTACAACAGGATTATGCAGAACGACCTCTTTTATGAGCCAAAATGCAAAGAATCATGCAACATTGATGAGGCTGTTAGCAGGGTATAATAGCAAGTGTTTCATTAACGCTGTGTGCCCATCTGAAGCTCAGAAATAATCGTGTATTCTTTTCCTTAATAGCAAGAGGAAGATGTAGCAAGCATTTTGTTGATTTTACAGTCTGTAAATCAGTACATTTCTGATTAAAAAAATAACACAAGACCACTAAATTGTCGAATACTTTCTTTCTTAAGACCTACTGTGCTAAAATCAACAGCCCCTCAGAGTGATACTGCACGTGATTTGCATGACATTTAAACGAAGATTTAATGTCATTTCAGACTTTCTCGACAGTCTGAGTCTCTCTCGCTCTGCACCTCCACCCGACCGTGATATAAACTGACATTTCCCTCAGTGAATGTCCTTAAATCCCAAATAACTGGCATTCAAGTAATGTTGTACAAAATGGATTTCAATTCAAATTATCTGCTCTTATCTTAGCACAAAATGATATGATGTCTCCAGGCATGAAGGGAGATATTCCACGTTTGAGTTAGCTTAACTGTAGCTGAAAAACATCCATGAAGCTATAATGTACACAAGACAAAACAATATTTTTTTGTATTACAAGTTTTCTGGAATCTTTGGAAACCTAGAAAGAGTGCATCACATACCCTAACTCTGTAGATGTTTTAGGCCCCTGCAACTCAAATGCAGAGTATGTGATTCCTGCACCTGGAGGAATCTCTCAACCAAAACAAAACAAAAGAGCCAAGAGGAAATGGGATCACTGGAGTTGTCTCCATTGTTCAACAACTACCACAGCTGTGACCAAATGCAAACACAGTTATCTGGAATAAAAATTACAGATTTTTCTGGGTTTAAACATTGTTGGAAACATTTGGGAATTTCTAATTTCACAGCTCACATAAAAATTCCCTAAATGTACTTTTGAAAATGAAATACCTTCCATACGGTTATTAAGTAAAACAATTTGCTTCACGGTTAAACGTGAGTTGTTTCTGTCATCCTCGGCTCAGTTTATCTTGGAAGAATATGATGGGAAACTATTAAAAGCTGTTTTGCTCAATGTTTAAGAAACATGTCTTCAGGTGATGAAATCCGAGCTCCGCAGTAGATTGATGTTTCACTAACTACACTACACACAGTAACACATATCCTGGTTACAGTAGGTCACTGTTCTTTATTTTTTTCAGACTATAAGAGTAAGCATCACTTCCTCCACTGTTACTTTGTTTCTCCCTTTCCTGCCTTGAGTTTCCTGTTCCTTCTGCCTCTTTCTTTATCCCATTCTTCCTCCTCTCCCCCTCCTCTTATCTTTGCTCTGTCTTCCTCTTTCATTCCTGTGTGAGCTTGACTCTTGAGATGCTGTCAGTGCTGACAGGTGAAGCAACGGGGAGACGGGCCGGCTCGAATGCCAAGCTGCTAGCATGTTTTTTGGGGGGGGGGGGGAAATACACTCCAGTCAACTTTCCCTCTGGAGGTTTTTGTCAGGTCTTCTGATTTCCTCGAGAGACATTCATTCTAAAATGAGATCCAGTTCCCATGAGGGGAAGGATGTGCTTAAAAACTGCTCTGAAACTCCTGCTTTAGTTTTGATGGTATCGCTTTACATCAAAGTTTGTTTAAACAATATGTCAGTGCACTTTATGCCTGCATAGTAATGAGTCAATTTCTGTCAATTATCGCACGGTACATTAAGGCGTTTTGAAAGTATTTCTCTTTATCTCTGACCTTGCCATCCAGGTTTGCAGACAGGCTTGACATCAATATGCACAGCCACATCCTCCTTCGCTCTCTTCTGACCACAGTCAAAGGCTGTCACCATAATCATGTAGCTCTGCTGCTTGTCATAGCTCAGCCGCTCCGTGTTTCTGATGTTACCTAAAGGGAACAAAAACAGAAATATAATTACCGTCATTCATTTACAGAGACATAAACTGTTGCGCTGATTTGACAACAAAAAAAAGCAAGAAACACTTCCCGATAAGCAATAATTGACAAGGACTTTATGTCTTTGAGTTTGGTAAAAGCCTTTTACTGGATATACAACGTCCAGTAACCTTGTATTGCATTTGAATAGCTAGGCCTCTTTGTAAGCAGTCGATGTAACGTTGCAATGATGGATTATCTACAGCTGTCACCAGGGTAACGGCGTAAGCAGCCTGAGACAGAGGAGATACTACACGCTTGTGGATTTTCATAAACCTGTCCTGGTTATATACTGAGGTTACTACAGTCTAAGAGTGCAGCTCACTGTGGTATAATAACATTAATAAATGTTTAACAGTGTCGACTCTCTCAGACATTTCCTGCAGTGTGTGAACCTCCAGACAAAAAGTGGAATAGTAATGATGTGCCTTCTTCGTGTTGAATATTGTTAACCAGCTTAGGACTGGCCTCTCTAACTCCTGTGTAGTTTTGCGTAATTTTTAGACTTTTGTATGCATATAAATTAATTCTTTAAGAGTCATACAGCCTCTTAAAGGACAAATAAAGTATTTTAAGCAGTACAGGTTCTGGATGTTACCTTTCTTGTTACCCCAGCATCCAAACACGTACATTAAGTCGATTCTCCAGTCAGTGCTCTTGACAAATTCACCAGCTGAGATCTGAAGTTTGTCCCACTTTCAGAATTGTGTACATTGAATGAAAAGTCTTCTTCATCTTCTTCTTCAGTATTTTGTGTTTACTCTCATCAGCATGTATTTGCTTACTTTGCTGTGCTCACTAAAGAAATTAAGTCACAGTTGGGGGTTTTGAGGGGTCAGGCTATAAAATTATTATATGTGCAAAATCCATGTTTTGTGTATGAATTTGAATGGGCAGGATAATTTGTATCAAACAGCTATTATCGACAATTTACAAAATGTTGAGGTTGCTTTGCACTACAGCAGATGGCAGGCTTGAAGATTAACATACTATAGGTCAAACAAGCCAGTAAACTGCAGGGAGATGAAGAGATATTCTCCAGACTCCCTTTTAAAATCGCTCAACTTTATGTTTACCAAACGTTGTCTCTTACAACATTTAAATAATGTGGGCCTTCTTGTAAATTTGGTATATTTTATACATCAGTTTCTTTCTTTGTGTAAAAAACATTCACGATCGCAGGAGGTAACTTGAGATGCACGTCGAAACACCGAGTGTTAACTGACGAGCTGTCCCCTTGTGATCGGATCCCCAGCGATGCATGTTGATGCCAGAGATAAACAGGCTCACAGTTTATAATAAAGCAACATGGTGAGAATACAGACGCTTCATAGAGGAGAAGCGGAGCTGCATGACTGTCACCTAAATAGAGCCCAGCCATCAATATCAACTGATGGTTTTTATAATGCATCCATGGTCTACTCTATATTCTATGGTGATTAAAGCTGATGGAAGATGGATTCGTATAAATGATCATTTCAGACTGTGATTCATGAGGTCTGGCCAGAGATGTGTGGGTTTGAAGTGTTTACATTTTACAGGAAAATTGCAGTATTATTATAGTAAATGTATTCAAGTAGAGCTCCACAAAAGAAAAACATTAAGCAGGGACTACAAACCCAGGAAGAGTACTGCACATTCTTACAGTATGTCCTGAACATCAACAATACAGCGGTGAGGTTGTTGTACATCTTGTACAACAACCTTACAGCAGAGAGAAAACAGGACTAAAATCTTTTCCAGTTGATGATTAAACACATTATTTATATACAGATGTTCCTCAAGATAAACAACAGACTTCAAAACAATGTCATATTCTTATTTTGTCATTCCGCATCAGTCATCGCCGTCACAGTCTTTCTCTGGACCTGTGAGGACAACTGAAGCTATTTTTGTTGTTTGCATCCGGAGGCTGGGCTGTATAAAAGGCTGTCACTCTGATTGCTGTCGCAGAGAAGAGGAGAGAGGAGAGGAAAAGAAAAGAGGGAAAAAAAACAAAAAAAAAAACCAAAGAGGGCGGATCAGAGTAGAGGAGGTGCAGTGAGCACAGGAGAAATCAGCTCAGAGCACAGCAGTGCAGAGAAGACAAGAGCTGAGCTTGAAATGTCAGAGGAAGAGAGGTGAGCAGGTCAGAGTCAGACACTTCCAACTGAAGTCTCCTACAGTGACTGTTTGATCCGCAGCTGGTGTGAACACTCACAGTTCAGCTTCTGGAAATCTACTATTATTACAACAACAGCTGAGCTGATATTTTAATTTAACGAGACATTTCATTCATGAAGTTCAGTGTAGTTGAGCAAATCTATACAAAACCACATTCCCTTACAGCACAGTGGAAACTCTCTTCATTAAATGATGTTGCAGGAATTAGATGTGGATGTGGAACACTACAGCCACTCAAATTAGGGCTGCAACTAACAATTATATTCATTGTTGATGATTTATATAACTACACGGCTCTGCTGCACAGAGCAGACACCTTCAGTTTATATGTGAAGCGCCTGTCAGAAAGCTAAACAGAGTGTAAAACCAGTGACACAGATAACTGCAGCACACTAACATCGAGAAGTAAAGGCACCAGAAACACATTTAAGCTTGAATCAGAGAGTTCTTAAGAAATTATTCAAAACAATTAACAGTTGGCAGTTAGTTGGAATAGCTGACGGCGAACTTAACCACTGCAGCTCTAAATTCAACAGACATCTCAAACTCTGCATCTGCAGCAACGTTCGGAACAACAACATCTCAAATCTGAACCCTGCTGCTGTTTTTATTGAAGTAAAATGTTATTATTTGCACTGCCAAGAAGATTTGGTGCCGTACAGGATCTCTCTCACGTGTTTTTGACTGTATTTATCTTGACTTTACTGTCTGTGTGAAGATCCTCAACTTATTTGATATCTGGATTCAGAGACACACACTGCAGCACAGCCCATTTAATTTTGTATTTTATCTTCCCTCAGTGCACAAAATTACCCCGTTCAATAAAGCAGGTCTAAACAATGTGCTGTGTCTTCGACTTTCTACGCAACCAATATTACTGTGCCTGCGAGGAGATCAAATCAAATGAGCCCGACTAGTGTAAAAATACAGAGAGCAAAAGACCAGGAGGTTAAACTCAAAAAGCAATGAGACAAAATAATAAAAACAACCCTGAGAGAGAGAGAGAGGAGGGGATACGTACAGTAAAGACTGATCCACTGGTAGAATTCAACACACATATACACACACAAAGCCCTCCAGTCTCCCTTCAGTTTGGATTACGCTGCACTTAGATCAGCACAGTGTGGATGCAGAAGCTCAGGGAGAAGGCGGCGCAAATCCCAAAGCTGGAATTTTATATAGGCAGATACGCTCAGAATAGCTCTCAATCAGAAATAAAACACTCTACACCAGTGAACTAGGACTGGTGTAAACCCAAGAAAGAACAAAGGAAAATAGAAAAGAGGCTGTCAGAGTTAGGAGGATCTTTGTTGAGTAACTTTTGAGCTACACACTGATGAAAAAAACATCTTCACAGATCACAACACCACTGCAATAAAAAGCGGAATCAACGACAGTTGTCTGCTTGCTTTTTAACTTTTTCATTTTTCTCTTAAGAGTATTCAAAGTAATCTGTTTGGTGTACACCTATAAAAAGATGACTGTCGCAGTGCTCCTGTGTTAAAGTTTAAGTTTTAAAAACCAGTTTGTGGATTTTTACAAAATCTGTCATCTTCCACCCAATACAAACAAGCGAATGTGACTCTGCTGCTTCACAATCGACCACAGTCGTATCATTTCTTCACACGACGTTGGTTTCTGTTCACTCCCTGCTCCACGATTCATCTCTAGGTTCAGTCGGTCTGAGCTGGCTCTCTCATGTCTATCTTTAGTCAAGACTTGTTCACGTTCACACGAGGTTCAGCTGGTTTAGATCATAGAAAGTACATATGCAAATGTTGCCGAAGAATGGCTTTTAGCTTTAATTAAGACATTTACCATGCTGTTTGAATTCAAGTGAGGCAAAAGCACTGCAAGAAATGTATCTGAAACATTTCCGTGTATCTCAAGTATTAGTTTTAATGCAAATAATGAAGTTCATGATCCTTCCACTAGCAGACTTTAAAGACGACTCATTCATGTTTGATTAATAGCAGAGGTAAAAAGTTCAGTCTTCATTTTAGAAAGAGCAGTCGAACCGCAAGGTCCATTTTTGAGGTTTTTTTTCTGGCAAATTAGTAACTGCAAAGAGTGAGTAAAACAAAACTGAAGTAAAATTCAAAATTTAGGAGAAATAAGCTTTTGGCTTTTGCGGTGTCTTAGTTTCAGAATTGTTTTGGTTAAAAAGTGAAAAACCAGCATTACTGCCAGCGAGTCAAGTTCCAGTTCACATCGATGTCTTTCCAGACTCGTATAATATGTCCAGGAAAAATTGGAAGGAATTTAGTGAAATGTACTCCATATATTTTTGGCAAAATGAAAGTCATCACAATATTGACATGTATGATGTCAGTGAGTAATTTCCAGTGACAAGCTGTCGACTCCAGTACTGTTTAGTTTTAGTAGAGTACACAAGACTGATAGAGAGCTTCATCACATGCTGCAAGCAACAAGCAAGAGCTAAAAGTCAGCTAAACTTCTGAGCTTATGGTGAGTACTTAGTGTGTAGTGTCACTGAGGGAAACACGAAACAGTCCAAGTCCTCGTCTGTGTTCACACGCTTGGCCAACACAGCTTCTGTTCGATTGTCATGACGTTGAATAAAGGCCAGAAACGGGTTTTGGGGGGTTTTTTTTTGCATAAAACTATGATGTCGCAGTGAAGATGACCCTTGACCTTTTGGATATAACATGTCATCTCTTTATCATTTGATCCGACGTAAGACTACTTTCTCAAATTTGAATTTTTGGGTTATAGCCAAAAAATATTTTTTGTGACCATCAAAACCTAATCAGCTCATTTGTGAGTCCACCTGGATGCCAAATTTGGAGAAATTCCCAGCAGACGTTCCTCTGATATTGCGTTCACAGAAACGGGAAAGACATATGGACATCCTGAAACCTGCAAATTGGCCACACCTCTAACAAATACATCATTTAAATCAAAATTTCCAATTAAAAAAAAAATCCCCCAGGCTTGAAGACTGCCTCTCTGTGCTCTCCTGGTTTCTCCTTCTCCTTCTGACACTCCTAATCACATCACCAGCGATAACTCCAGTCTCTCATTCACCCAAGCCAGACTCTTACCATTTCGGTCTATGGCAAATGGCGTCCCTGCAGTGACAATTTCATAGTTGCAGATCTGGCTGTACTGTGGCGAACAGTCCTGGTCCCAAGCTTCCACCTGAAACATGACAACATCCAGTTGGTCAACACTTGGTGTGCTGTTAACAACACCTCAGAGATACAATGATCGACCTTTTGTGGCACTATTAAACCATCTGAACCTGCGAACCTATCCGTCAGCCTGAAGTATCAAACAGAATGTAACAGAGCTAACTAAATACTGTTAACATTAAACTACAATATCCAAGTACCTGCAAAATGCTGTCGTAGATCTTCCCTTCTGTCACTGATGCCTTGTACAGTGGCTCACGAAACACAGGGCAGAACTCATTCACGTCATCCACCTGGATGTGAACCACCGCCCTGAATAAACGGAAGGAGAAAAAAAAAAGAGGGGAAGCAGGGAGGGAGAGAAGTGGGAGAGAAGAAAGCAAAGAAAGTGGAGTGGAAATGATTGATGGAGAGAGGGAAAAGACAGGACATGGGGAAAGAAGAGATGGATGGAAGTAGCGAGAGAGGAGGGAAGGAAAAATCTCTTTAGGTCATTAGAGATAATTAAAATGAATTAAGACCAAATGTGTTTCACGGTTTATCTTAAGAACAGTGGCTAGGTGGAGGCGGAGAGAGCGAGAGGAAAACAGTTGCTTGAAGATTTATTTATAGATTTAGTTCTGAAAAACAGGTTTGAGAAGAATTGATGAAAAAGTACCGCACATACAGGTGAGGTCTTGTTTATTTATTGGTATTTCTTTGCAAAATGGGTTCTCATTACCATTTAATGCTCATCAAAGTTTTATTTAACAAGCTCGTCTACTGGCACAGACTGATCCACAGCAGTGTTTCAATATCCTCCACATAAACACACAATCTCATCTGCCGGCGGTGGCTGCAGAAGATATCAACGACACACCCTGATAACATTTGTGCACTAAAGTATATAAATGAAGCAATAATTCAGATGTATAGTGAAGTTTTCCTCAGCAGTGACCTTCCCTGACAACAGCTCACGGTGTATCTGAAGAAGCACATCTGGCTAATTAATGACATTAGCTTAATGAGGCCTATTTAAAATGTCACGCAGCGATAATGTCACGCACACACACAAGAGCACTGTGCATCATTCATCATCCGACTGGTGAAATTCATCACTGATCCCTGAGCTGATAAATCTCTCTCTCTCCTCTTCCCTTTAGTGCCGAGCCTGCGGCAGCTTATTTTAGCAGCTCCTTTTCTACGAATGAAGCACCAGAGGGTTTGATTTGCTGCTGTCCACGCCAGTCCGCCTGCCTGTCAATCTCATTCACATAGTCCTGCCTCACACACATACGGACCCAGATGATATTGATGGGCCATTAGGGGGACATATCCCGAGAAGAGAACTGCAAGTCTCAGCTGTCACTGCTGCCGTACTGAGAGATCTTATGGAAAAGAGAAAATAAGAAAAAAAAGAAGAGAGGACGGAAGCAGCAAAGACAAGATCTGATTACGGTTTAAAGTTACTTTTCTTTATAACTTTGAGCTGCAAGTGTAAAACATAACATTGTTTGTAATGAAATATAATTCTTGCCTAAATTACAGTCTGTCTCATTGTCATTTATTCAGCCTTTTCTCCATCTACAGACACCAAGACAAGTGGCTGAAGCGCTGCGGTGGAATTAAAATAGAATTCCTTCATTTTAAAAGCCGGGTCCTACATTTACATGTTTGGGTGTGTAAATGATTCACACTAACCAAAACCTTTGGTATCAGTCTGCAGACCAGCCTCAGTTGGCAACTGCAACACGGCTGTGATGGCTGTTACACCAACCGTCAAAGTAACGTTGACTTGAGGTGATTGTTTTTGCCACCGAGAGGCTGATGTTGTTAATCTCAGTGTCTGACAACATCAGTCCCTACGGAGGGGATTTCTATGGAGACCCTTTTGTTAATTAAAAGGATCCTTTTTGTAACCAGATACAGAAGTCTCATTCAAGTCTGGCTCTGAAATCTTACAAGAGGTGAGTTGTTACAGTCGTTGCCTCATCTTTAGCTTTGGAAATAAATTACTGCGGGCAGTTCCTTGAGGTAAACTTCCAAGATCCACTTTGCACCGTCATCTTCCTGCAACAACCTCACCGCTATTGAGATTTGAACCAGACGTCTGTTTCCCGTCCCAAAAAAGATCTTGCTATTCACTAAAAAAAAAAAAGTAATTTTCTGTAATACCTATCATGTCGCAGCTATTGCAGATGTTACTGGAGTGATTTCAAATCTTTTTGAAAGCATGAATCATTTACACACCAAAAAGAACAAACACACACTCCACTTCCGCTACATCTCAGTCTTCTATTTTGCAGGTTCCCGAAACCTCTCATACACAAATTAGTTTTGACCTCTTCTGTTTTCAATTTGAATCATGCATGAAACTAACAAGTAAATGTGCACAAGCGTCATTTAATTTTTCCTAATTACATTTCTGCCATTTAAATGTTAATTTGCAAAAAAAAACAACAAAAGAAAGTGGGTAGGAAACACATCAAGGACATCAACATAATGCAGTTTAGCACAGCAGTGTGCTGTTTAGTAATTGCAATGTTAAGTTAATTAACACAGTAAGATAGGTGTTAATTAGACTCGGGTCATTTTTAAGGGTTTATTCTCTGGTAACAATGAGCAAACATCCCGCTGTCTTTCTGAGGCTCAACTTGCACTTTGTCCTCTGTTTTTCATTCGCTGTCACGATTCTCGAGACTTTTTTGAGAACTTCAAACCCTTTTCTCTTCAGCTGCCTTTGGAACTTTAATTCAAATACTTTTCATTTAAATTATTGTTTTTATGTCATGTCATCCACCCACTTTAAATGAGACTTATTTTGACAGCGAAACAAGCGAGTCGTCCAAAGATAAGAAATAATTAGCAGTATGTGACAGCTTCAATACAGGAACTGACAATCATCATTTTCATAATTGAGCTTTTAGGCAACATAAAGAAAGTTTCAGAGACACAAACATGTCAGATAGCCAGTGGCTGAAGAGTTAGTGAAGTCATGCGCAAAGCTTTTGAGAACATGTGCCAAACACTTTCTGACTGACGGACAGACGAGGCTGATTTGCTCACAACACAGTACAGAATCGTAACAGAGTTAAAAAAAAAACACTTCTCAGAAATTGTTCTAATGCAAACTGAACATTTTAAGCCTCAGGTAGTTCAAATGTGTTGCAGTGACAGTGAATTAAATTGTATTATAATATGTGTTCAAAATATATTCCAGCTATTTCTTCAGCCAGTTATGATCTTGTTGTCAGAATAGGTTCCTCCAGGCAAATTTCTGGTTTGCAGCAAAAAAAATATAAATTGCATTGTAACCTCTTAAAAATGAAAATTAAACACTAGTATGAAAACCAAATATTGCTCCAATACATGATTAATAAGCTTATAATGTATTTTGAACCATGTACAATAAGATAGTGGACACAAATATGAAAGAATAGAGAGTGTTTCCCTCAAATTAGGACAAAAATAAATAAACTAAAGAAATGGAATAACACACAGCACGATAGTATAAAGTTATTTCTTAAAAAACAAAGGAAAAAATCACGTTTAATATAAAGATGTGAGGTCTGCTGGAAAATTGACATTAGTGACAGCCACTGATCAATCGTTCAGCCAAATACACAAAAACATGTTTGACTTAATCTGTCTTATTGAGCTAAATGAACCCACAAGTCACGAACAGACGCTGGCTGACTCACTTGTGGGATTTCTTCCAGTCGGCCCCCGTCGGTCCGGCCCCACAGTCGTAGGCCTGGATTATGAAGGTATACTCTTTCTGGATCTCACAGTCCACAGGACCGCTGGCCCTCAGGACTCCTTCTCCTGACGTGCGATTCAAAACCACTGCCTCAAACGGAGCGTCCTGACCGTAGATCTTAAAGGCACAAATCTCCCCTGAAAAAAAGAGGAAAGACAGCAATGTCAGCAATGAGCCATCACTGTTAGAAGTGTCTGAGACAGTGTTTCACATCCAAACTCATGTATTCTCCTTTTGTTCCAAATATTGCAAATATTAAGGACATAAGGACAGTCTGAGACAGAGGGGTAGAGATACACATCAAGTGAGAACTGAAGGACCCAGCGCTTACTGAACACATTATTTAGATAATTTCGAGGAAAAGGAAGTAGTTTGTGTATCTGGACTTCTTTTCATGAATCACATGAGTTATAAAGAAGAAAATCCAGTGAAAAACCACAGAGATATAATGAGCCTTGACATGTCAGATCCCCAACAGAGTGTAAAAATGTTGCCCAGCATGTGGCTCATCAAGGACTTACTATGGAGGCAGTTGGCACGACTATTATACCATCGTACATCATGAGAGTAAAAAAATCTGAGACTTCATTTTACGATGCGTGAACAGAACAGGGCAATGTATCATCTTAGATTTTGGAAATCGTTATACCAGGATATGTGGACAGTGTTGTCTTTAAAGGCTGCATTACAGTAAAGCGATGACATTTTCTGAACTCACCAGACTGTTCTACCTGATCTAATATGTGTCTTTAGCCACTTAGTCTTATATCCACATTACTGTTGGTTAGCTAAAAATCGATTGAGGTATTACAACGCATATGCAATGAACAAAACAAGTAGCTGAACATATTTCATTGAATCAGTTTCATGAGACTGCTCGTAACATCTGATTATTTTGTAATTTGTTTCTTCCTTCTTCTCCCACCTTGTCAATTTGTTGAGCCCAGCAGTAGCTGCCAAACAGCTACTATAGTTGAGAATGGAATCAAACTGTGAGTAATGAAGTAAAGACTAACAACAGACACTGCTGACATTTCCTTTACAGCACGGCATCACCTCAAAAAGCAGTCAGTAGTACAATTTCTGGACACAGTGCTCTTTGTCAGAAGGATTTGCTCACAAACAGCACAGTATGCAGCTCTTAGGGTGTGCTTAAAGTGAAAATCTCTACTAAAAGCAACCAAGGCTTTATTCATGAAGGTATATGAGTCAAACCTTTGTGTAAAAGCATAATTACAATGAAAGAGGCACTTTTGTGATTTACCATAGTTTTGTTTTCGGGCAAGCTCATTTTCAATGGAGTGATGGGGCACTTTTACGCTAGCATCAAAATCTTTATTTTTAAAACATTTCGAAGGCTTCGCACAACATGAAACTCTGTTCGTAGTATCACCAGGGTCTCAGAGTATCGATCCCCGAGTGCGACCAAACAGGAAGGAGAGTAATGGTGGACCGCTCCTAAAACCTTCCTGTTACGTTGCACTTGGGGATTGACACATTTTGCAGCACGCCGAAGATACAGCTGCTAACGTGAGTTGTTCAAAAACCCTCTATTTAGTAAACTCTGTGTACACAGAACAATGATCTCAATGCTCGTGTTCATGTGTAGAGACCCTGGTGATACTACGAGCGAAACCCATTGAAAATCTTAAAAGTGCCTCTTTCGTCATAATTATGCTTTTACACGAAGGTTTGACACAAATACATTCACAAATAAAGCCTTTGGGGGTTTTTTGGCGAGAGTTTCATTTTAAAAGAAAAATACTTTCTGATATGGCTCAAACTGTGCCAGCCCAACAAAAGATGGAATTTGTCATGCTCACAGAGCGTTCTGTCATCTGCGGCAGTGTATTTTGTTTGCCTAACACGTGTGGGTTTCTGTGTGCAGATCTGGTTGTGAGTCTTGAATCATCTGAGGGGTTCATCCCCTGCACAAGTGTTCATTTCAGGGATTTGGGAAATCTCTTTGCACAGAGCACAAAAAGCTGCAGTGCTCTGACCCTGTGCCGGCTGATATCTCACACAACATAGTGGGACACAGCGGAAACAAAAAGCTACCTAGCTCTGGGAATTCTGCCTGCGTGCTCAAACCCCACTGACAACACAAGGACAAAGTTCCCACTCGCGAATGGCTTTTTTCCACTTCTGTTCCGCTCGTTTTCATATCCCACTGTCATGCGCTCGGTCTTACAGCCACTTATTTTCTGTCTCTGGTTTCCTTTTAACCTGATTCAACTTTTTCAAATCCCCCTCCTTGGTGAAATAATGATGTGGCCAAACACAGTGGGCTTCGAGGTTTGATCCCTAGCCAATTTTCAAGATGCCTGCCCCTCCTGTTTGCCTCTTTGAGGTGTTATCGGAATGAAATGCTTCCCCGTACGGCAGTGGAATGTCGTTTGTATGTATAGAAAAATAATACACACAGTTGGGGTATGGAAGAGGGGCGATAAGCATGGCCTTGATCTTGCCTGCACGTACGCATTCATTCACACAAACTGAGCAAATAAGGTCTTAGATGGGACCAAAGAGAGAGGAATACGGTCTGAAAACACCATTGATTATGCATAAACGTGGACTTAGTGGTGGGGAGTGGGAAAAGGTAGGTCCACATTACAGTTTTGGGTTGCATGCAAGTCCATTTTCCGCTCCATCTGTTGTGGCAAATTCATTTATTTTTCTGGGTTACATTTAACAGGAGAATGTAACAGAGTCATGAAGTGAGGGGAAAGATAGAGCGACCGACAGAAGAGGAGGGGGAGGAGGAGGAAGAAGAGGAGGGACGTGGTGTACCAATGTATATGTAAATGTTAATGACAGAGATTTGAGACAGATTCCCAGCATGTCAGCAAATGTGTACTTCCCAGAAACGCACACTCACTTTCAGTCCTGCCACCAGCCCCACCGGGGGGAACACTATAATTCCTCCGAACCGCGGTGTATGGATGAAATGAAGTCTAATCTCTTGCCCTATACGTCATGAGGGAGAGGTGTTGCTTTTCAGAGTAAATATCATGGATTTTGCTTCGGGGGAGTTGGCCCGTTGCCATGGCAGATTGAGAGTAAAGTGGAGGAGTCAGCAAAAAAAAAAAAAAAAGGTTTGATAATAACGCTCATCTAAAATAGATGGCACTCCGCAGGAAGCTTGAGCGGCATAAACTGCATTGACAGAAAATGTCAAGCTGTCAGGGAACATGTATTTCATGGGATGTTAAATTGCCAATATAATGGAAACGGACAAGATGGAGACAATTAATGAGAAAATTATTCTATACAGGATAACTCCAGTCGTCACAAGGAGCCAAAACAAATTTGTGTATTCCTACCGTGAGTAATAGAGGATGACAGAGCATTTAATTTCTGACAAGTAATTTTTTTCTATTACACTTTCCATTACGTACACTTGGTTTCCCATATCCATGGCTGTTTTTAAAACGCTATCTCAAAAACCAAGTCTATCTGGCTGGATCTTGATTTATTTTCCCCAAACCCATTTTTTAAGATAATTTTACATGCCTCTTGATACACTTTAATTTGGTATAATTGCCTATTAGTCTTTCCACTTTGTGGATTTTGAAACAGCACATTAAACCTTTGCAACTCAGTGAAAGAAATTATAATAATAATAAAGTAAAAATATAAAGTTCCACAATAAAGTACATGAATAATGGACCCATGTTTCCAATCCACGACAACAATGAGAAAACAGATATATCAGCTACATTTGTAGATGTATATTCAGATACTGTTATACTGGGTATAGATGGTGAAGACTGTAGTTATAACAAACATATTCATCTAAAAGTTGTACAAATTACAAAATTTGATAAAAAAATATCGAACCAGCCTTCTAACAAGCTCATAAAAATAAAGGTTTGGAAACCATTTAACAAAAGAAAGACTAGAATAAAACATAAATAGATACATGAAATTATACAGAATCGAGATGTACCAAATCAGATCAGTACCAAAATGTAATGCACACAATTTAAGCTAATCGGTAGTACGTCACCAACAGGATGTGACATAGGCATGAACATTGGTGTTGAAATTACAGAGCTGACCAACACTATGAAAAACTATACCAACATGTTCTTTAACTGAAGCAACACACAGAGTATAGTGTGAGAAAACAAACTGGGCTCAGGATCTGTGAGTTCTGTCTTCAAATGGGAGGTGGATTTTAAGAATTATGTAAAAAAAAGACAGGCTGCTTTGATATACAGTACAGGGACAATTGTGTACTGTCAGCATGTGAATGAAATAATATGTCATGCTGTCCAACAATGTGATCCACGTCCAACATCAGCGCGAATGAATTGGGGCCAGGAGTGAGGCCTTGAATATAGTGACAAGCTAATATAATGCCGTTCAAAGAGACATCCCTCTTCTTTAGATTCCAGCGGTTAACAATGTGATGCATCACCTCACATCCCAAACGTGAGCTGAGAGGCGCTGTACTGTGACAGCAAAATTTAAGGAGCGAAAGCCTCAAGTAAACCCCCTCTTTCTCGGCGAAGCCTCAACAGAGAAACAGGAAATTCAATCATGTTAATTCCTCTTCTTAATCAAAATACTGTTGTGACTCCATCTGGTGTGTCTGGGCGCGTTTGTCTCCGCGTAGAGCATTAGACATCAAGGCTTCAGCATCAAGATTTGACTGTGCGTGTGTGCATGTGTGTGCATGTGTGTGCATGGAGGGGCGGGGGGCTGCGAGACCTTGATTAAAGTGAGTTTCTAAGCAGACAGTGTGTCAGGAGGTTTAAAGCCCTGATTCCTTCACCCTCCCGCCCCCGTCACTGAGCTTACAGTCCTCTCGTTTAATTAATGACTGGATTACTCTTCATTCCACTACTGACCCACTGATACACCCTAACTACACTCACTGAGGCACGCATAAACACAAGCACACCAATATATAGTCATTTTAAACAAACACTTAATGAAACGCATGATAAAAGATTAAAAATGAACATTATATTGGGGGTAAAGGGTTTTATTACACTGTCAGACTTCTGCTGCGTGTTCTTTCAAAATTAATCTAAAAAAGGCTACAGCTCTATTTGTACAAGATTTGCCTCTTAATGAAAAGATAACAATCACATCAAATTAATGTTCATTTTTAATACACCTAAAATGTCACCAGATCTTTGGTTAGGTTAGTGTTTTTTCACGTTTTAATTTTTCCATGTAGACAAAGGGGGGGTTTTCTTCGGTGAAGAAGAACCTTTTTCTACATATTTTTGGGGCATGAGAAGCACATGGCTTCTTATTCAAACCAGGGTATGTGTTTTAAGTCCTTTGCTGCTCTGGAGCTTCAATCACGCCAGCTGTCTCCCCAAAGTCAAGTTTGTAATGAACTTGGAAGATCTGGTTTTAGTTTCTATGCCTGACTACCTGGAGCTGACCCATTTAAATCCATGTATGTATGTATGTATGTACGTATATATTCCTTTATAAATCCATTTATAACCCCAATGTCCTTTTCTTCTGTGAATTACAGTGTATTATCCATGTCTGCCTGAACATCAATAACTTAATAGCATGAGCACCAGTGACCAAGGGTTGCTGTACGTTTTGCCTTCACCAGGAGCAATATCAAATATACAAAACAAAAAATAAGACTATGTCTCTTAAAACTAACAACTAACTGGTTTCCTTGGGGGAATTTAAACAATGTTTTAGTACAACACAAGATATAACTTTCATATTCTTTCATTTTCCATGTGTTTTCCATGAAAGTTACATAATGTGACTTTACACAAAGGAAATATAACTTCTCTGAAGAAAATCTAGACGGAGGAACCAATCACTTAAAGTTGTGTTCCAGCCTGACTGAAGTTACCAGTTTCCTTACGTACACCTGAACGATCTCAGGCAATTCATACGTACATGCACAAAGGAGGCAGAATATTAAAAAACACCTCCCTGTATGTATTAATTCACTCCAATGCCACATCACAAGCTTCAAACCACCTTGGACTTGTCTTGCCTCTTGCGTGACTGAATTTTTTATTGGCCCATAACTTTACCCACTTACATAGTGTTCAGTGTTATGTTCTTGCAGTTGCAGTGTTTTTGTGGGTCCCAGTTGTATATTGCAGGTTTCATTTGCAATATGAAAACTCTAATGAGAGTTGAAATATGTATCAAGGTTAGACATTTCAAGTTTTACTGAATGTACCTCGGTTGTTTTGGAGGTGTGGGGATAATAGACAGCACATTACTACTTTAAAATGAATTTATCTCTAATTCAAAACACAAAAATTAGCCACACTGACTGAAGATTAGAAAAATAACTCCTTTTTCTCCACTGTTGTAGTTTTAGCTTGGTTCAAGAGTGGATGGAAGCGGAGGATAAGGATGAAAACAAATGACGGTTCACAGCCTTCCACCAAGTCGTTATCCTGTTGGCTTTAATGGGATTTTCTCTGTACTGTCTCAAGGTCTTTGGTGAGGACATCATGAGGACTGTGAGCGGCAGGCAGTTAACTGGAGGATAAGTTGTCAAATGTCAGTGTTGGCTCTGTAGATTCCTCACTGCCTAACAAATGGCTTTCTAAATATACTCTAAAAGTGTTACTTCACCACTTTACACCAGAGAAATTCAAGACAAGAGGAAGAACATCCTAAAAACAAAGTTCATGGATTAGAAAGTCATGAGAAACAGAGGTCAGCACTGAGTATTTTCAAAGTATGATCTGTTTAAGGTTCTGTATTATGTGCACCCACATATTCACCCACTCTTTGAATACTAAAAAACACATATGGTATTGATTTTAAGCACCTCTTCTCACACAGACGCCCACACACACACACACACACACACACACACACACACACACACACACACACACACACACACAAATAAATCAGCCTATAGGCAGCACTCAATTTTTGAGAGCTCCACAAAATCAAGCGATAACATCACCTGAAATGTCTTCCAACACAAAAACACCAACATCTAATTTAGCACTGCATTCTCCTCCAGTAAACTCAGCAAAGGAGACTCTCAATTTAAAAGGAACAATAATCAATTTCTTTGGCGTCACTTTGGCACAAAGACTTCTCAGCGCACAGGCCAGTTTTCACACAATGGGTGCATGCATTTGTTGACCGGCTCCCGGTCAGTCCGACAGAAACATGTAGGAGCAATTCATCAGAGTCTAGTTGGGCTCCTTCAGAGAGCTGGCCACTTCCTAATTGCATTTGGGAGATTGTCGCACCATCCACTTGACCTCAGGGTGACAAATCAACAGCATTACACAGACGGAAAAGCACATGCGCCCATGCAAACACACACACACACACACACACACACACACACACACACACACACACACACACACTTCCAGGTTATCTATTCACAAAGGACTGCTGGTTCCTTGGACAACACAATGTAGGAATGGTGAGAACTCAATATCCCAGACAATACACATTCATTCTGCTGGGGGCTTTGGTGGTGTGCAATGCAATTAGTGTTAATTGCACCCTCTGAAGTTGTGGGATTAGAATTCATCAGATGAACTGAGACTGTCAGTGTTGCTTGTTAATTTAGCTGCGTGAAGATGCCGCTGTGTGACTTAAATGCTGAAGAGGAGTGCTTGGAGAGGCATTTTGACTGAAGTGCTTAAAGCCGCTGATGTCGGGCTCAACTACAGATAGTTCCAAGTTGCGACTTTAAGAGCGGCTACTTACCACTCAAGGATCATGGGTCTGAGTAACATGACTAACTTTTAACTGTGTGTTTAACTGCAAATTGTGAAATAAAAATAAAAAGGTAAATGCAGGGAAAATGCATCTTCTCAAGTGGTCACTATGGTTACTATCACTGGCTGGCTACTCAGTGCCAGACCTAAGAAAAACGTTTTAAAATCAAAGAGGATGCAGTTAACTCGCTATCAGCTGGAGATGTTACACTGTTTACAAAATGATTTAATGTACATTCACAGGGCACCTGACAGGTAGTAGGTGCTCAGCCTTTTCAGCAAATGAGACACATACCAACTATTTCATCAGCTGCTGCCAATAAAACAAGAGAACAAAGGCTTGCATGGCCCACGGTACATCAGGTTTCAAAATGCAACTACTGAACCAGAGGCTGCTCTCTCTGCTTTACATCTGTGTTCTGACACAACGCAACCGCACTTTAACATTCGAAGGCAGCTATGTGCTGCCTGCCACAGCGCAGGACAGAGACAGAAATAGGGATTTTTGAGCAACAAAAGGAACATGGAAATATGGGGAACTTTTTACTGTAACAGATGACTACTGTAAATCATGAGTACTCTAATGACGTAATGCATTACTGGGAGTGTTTGAGTTTCTGTTCAGAGCATCAAGAAGCATTAAACAGTGAACTGCAGTTCAACACAAGGATTTACAGCAAATTAACTAACTACGTTAGCCGAGTACAGTTTGGAGGTGAAGTACTCTGAATGCTAATATGTTTAACTGCCATCTATAGATGATAATACAAAAATGTAAAATACAGAAAACAACAACTTGATTCGGGACAGTTGCATTTGTTTAGGGACACTTGAAATTGTTTTTTCCGAGACGGTTCTGGGACTGTGATGAAAAAAGTTAGCCGGTAGCCCTGGGGTCTGGCACATTGTATCAAAAGTTGGATCACAAAACAAGTCTAGTATTCACTTCGCTGATTCACAAAAAAAGCAGGAGGACAATAAGGTAAGAAACCTCCTGCAAAACTGTGAAAGAACGCCCAACATATGAGCACTGAGGAAGACGGCAGTGACATGTAACACAGAGGAGGTCAAAGAGATACAAAGAGTGGATTATAAAGTGATTGGGAGGCGAGGAAAAGCTGTGGGGGTGAGAAAGAAAGGAGGGGAGGGAAGAAATGGAGGAAGGATATAGAGCTACAGTGTGTGAGATAACTAATGCAGGTATAAATAGAACTATCAACCTCTTGGGTCTCTCAGTGTGCTTCCCCTCCTCCTCCTTCTCACCTTCTCCTCCCCATGTTACTTCCAACTTCCTCTGCAGCAGATTTCACAGCGGTAAGCAATTTATTCAGGTCTGAACATCAGCACTCAGACGCACCGCTCAACCTTGCCCTCTTCACCCCCCGAACACGCCTCGACCACACTCGTTTCAACCCCCTTCCTCGCCTTCCTCCCTCCCTCCTCTTATTCACAGTCACCTGCTGTTCGTAAAAAAAAAACAACCTGACAGTTCACTGCTCTCCGAGGGTCACCAGTTGACACTTAAAAGGCTTCTTGGAGTAAGGGAATTTCGCTTGTGAGAGCAGGTGCTTTCTCACAAACATATACATATGCATGCATATCCAGCTATTGGCTGTGTCTGTCTGTCTGTGTGTGTTTTATTTGCATATCTAATGAACCATTCATTTGATCTACTTCACAACTACTTTAAGTGGAGTGATGTTTAAGGTGGACCATCTATTCTCATTTGACTGAGCTGCCACTCCTCTAATCCCCCTTTCCCCCCCAATGAGACATAAAAAAAATCATTTGTCTGCTTGAGACAGCTTCTTTTATTCTGAATTTTCATCTTCGAGAGTGCAAAGCCAAGAAAAGAGTTCTGCATCTCGTTAGCGTAACCTCATTTTGACGATTCTTTGAGGTCAATTTGCTCTCTTTGTCAATCTTTTCCCACTTAGCATGATCTGTCCATTATCTTTTCAACCAAATCACACCTCTCCGTGGTGACATTCATATCATTGTGGCTCCTTTCTTTCTGTGGCATGGTTTTCTGAGATAATCAGAGACGGCCAGGTACAGCGGGGAGTCTCCATAAGCCTCTGAGCTGTAAATGTCACCGTGTCTCCGACGACGACCTTTGACAGCTCAGGAGCTCGCTGAGAAGAGAGGCACATGGCCCACTGATTTCTGGAAGACACACACTCACATGCGCATACACAGTCACAATTTCTGTCGTGTGCACATGCTTCACTGCACACAAAAATACCAACACTCCCACACAAGCAACCTTGCCAACACACAGGACACATTATAGTGTTTTGATCTAAGCGGACTACACTGTATGTGTGCATGTTTAGTGCAGTGCAAAGCATGTGACACCCCCACCCTCCCAAAAAGTTTAATATTTGAAAACCTGACGATTTAAAATTGCGATCTCATTGGCTGATTTCAATGATTGGGTCATTCACACCTGTTAAGACTGTCCCTGTTTATTCTGCTGATTACACTCACGCCATTTGCTGCTACATCTCAACATCCTCCCTTTGTGGTGGTTTGAATTTGCTCCCTCTGCAGAGTCGTCTTCACTGCTCAGATTCATGTTAGAGCTTCCTTAAACATCAGAGCATAAACTGTAAAGCCATTTGCTATACATGGTCAGCTGCAAGACATAAGTGTCTCTGACTGAACCATGTTTTCACAGAAGCATTGCAGTTGTGTAAGATACCCCATGAATAATACAAACAATACAAAAGCAATCAAATCTGCTTCCAAGAGTACACTTCGACTACATCGCAAGTCATCACTTTTAAGCTCTGAACAACAAGAAATAGCTGAACAACACTTTTTTTTTTTTTAAATTTTGTGATCAAATTGATAAAATGTTTGAACCTAAGAGATGTAGACAAGCAGTGAATGAGGTGATACATACATACATCCACCTTATACAGTCAACCTACAACCCACTACTATCTCTAGTACTTTTTCTGACTACAGTATTAGATTGAACAGTAAGAAAAAAATAGCATGACTGACAAATTTATTTTGAAAACTGAGCTAATCATGGAACCACATCTCACATTAAAAAGACCCAGACTCCACATAAAACCTTAAAATACTCTGCCTGGGCTGTGGTTTTATATTAGGTCATGATAGTTGTGCACCCTGCATATAAATAGACCATATTTTTGCAAAGCTATGGCAATAAAAAAACATTAATGGTCAGTGTCAGTGATGGTCCTGGAGCAATATTAATTACGATGTTCCAGGAAGAACATCAGCATGGCCACATCAGATCCTGCCTATCACAAGATCAAGGACCACATGTGACATGGCATTGCCCTTTGCAGAATGTCTCTAGTACAAACACACAGCAAGGAGCCTTCATGATATCATCTTATTAGGGTTATTATGGCGAACATGTGAGCCTACAACTGCTTTCTATTAACAAACTCGGTAGAAAGCGAGTTAGACTTTGCATCCTCAGTCCTTTTCTCACCACCTTCCATATGCACGTCCAATATCAACTGGCCTTTTAGCTTCGGCCTCCCCACCCCGGTTTTGCTCACTGGATGTCTGACATTTTGTTACACCATCATTTTGCATTAGACAGGATTAGACTGAGAACTGTCACCGGGGTCAATGCTCACAGCAACACTTCACTTTACAGGACGTCATTTTGTTATTTGTTGAAAACACATTGTTTAAAGGAGCTTTACTTCAGATGTCAGCAGAGCTGTTGCATCATGATGCAGTTATATACAAACCGATAGAGGCATTGCTGATCTCCTCTAGAAATGAGACTGCACAAAGCAAAACTCAGCATAAATAAACGTATACATCTCTTTTGTATCACCCGGCTGACTGTTTTCGCCTCCACCACTTGTTATGCACTCTTGGGTACCAGATAATTCCCACATTATCTCTTCTATGTGTTTCACTATAGCATTAGTTAAAGCAAACGCAACATCAATGAAATCTGACAGGTGGCATTTGAGAACCCCAGGAGATCTTATGCATGCTAATGCACGCTTATTAAAATGACACAGCTAAACCGTCAGTCAGACGGGCCAGCAGGGGTGTGGGCCTGGAGACCGCACGCCGCATTCATCACGTAGGTAAATTCAGAGAAAACATCTTGAGGGGAGGTAATGAGCGGTGTAGTTTTGATACGCCGCGGAGGTTAAGATAACCTAATCTGTCATCTTTCATTGATCACCACACGCTAGTTATGTTTGTCACAACATACGGCGGGCAATAGCTCATGCATGCGTCGCTGTCATGTTTGATCATTTGTCAGCTGAGGTAAAAGTGAAGGTGTCTCAGAGAGAACTTCGTTCATCTTTACAGATTTGCTTTCATAATTCACAGTGTGGGAACAGAGAAAGACGGCCAGTTTGCATGCATTCCAATAAATTTCACATTAAGCTGTCAGAGCTACTTTCTGTCTCTGCATACCGTAACAGCAGCATTTACCAGGTAGGGTGGAGAAACTAAATCTGATTACATTTACAAAGAAAACACTGTAGAAACAAAGCACCTGAGAGGAAATAATGATCTTGGAATAAGGCGAGTGCAAATACTAAGCATCAATGCTTTTCAGTCCAATTAAAATGTGGCTAATGTGCCAGAGTGGAACGGTCAAAAGGTCAGAGGCCTGTACAACCATCAAAGAGTGGTACAAGACAGACTTTCTTTAGAAGTGGATGGATCGTTTTTTTTTTTTTTTTCCCTGCGCCTGTCACCACTTAATACCCCACCCATATGGACTGTGAGCTGACAAAATCCTCACCTCGTAGCGACAGCCTCGCTTGTGATCGAGTTAAATGACACAAAAAGGTCAACAAAAGGTCTTAGAAGGGCAGGAAAGAGCTGGTATTAGACTGTCTTCATCTGTTTGTGCGGTGGAGGGAGGGAGAACATACATGAGGGAGTTTTCCTCGTTCCCTCTCTGCTTTCACTTTGCCTTTATTCTCACTTTCTCTCTCACAATTAGCAGAGACAAAGCAATCCACAGGGGGGAAACAAGAGATAAAAACCTGCGACTGAATACTAATAACATGACAGGAAAATCATAAAAGAGGTCATCAGCTGCAGAGCTGTGGAGCTCAAGTTGCACAGTACATATACTGCAGGTGCTGAGCCCTCGAGCACAGTCACAATTTTTATTTTTTGAAACTAATTATGAGCATTTACAAAACTGCATTGAACCATTCTCGCTAATTGTTAAATACAATTACCATAAACCTCTCTGCTTAAAGAAAGACATGGACAAATCTGTCTTTTATCCATTTCTTTAATACCCGTTAGTCTGTCTGCTTACTGGAACTGAAGCACTCAGAGGGCATTCTATATTTACTTTGAGCTAATATCATTATAGTTGTTTCCAGCGTCTGCTGGGGATGTGAACAGAAGAGAAATGGCTTTTAACCTTTTCAACTCTTCATCTTGCCACATTTCTCTTAAAAGACTGTCGACTTCAGCAGTCAGCTTTGGAAATTGTTCTCGTACTAGTTTAGAAATGCAGCGACATGGCAGCAATGATTTCAAGATACTTAACGGACATCTTCTTCATAAAATATATCTTTATTGTGAACCTTTTCAAAAGTCATTTCCTGCTACTGGGAGCGAAACTGAGTCATCTGAAGCTAGTGCAGACGCAACGAGAGTGGTTCTAAGTATATGTTAGCCAGAACTATGACTTAGTTCAGCACTTGACTGATGGCCCTCGCTGCCCTCATCCATTACTCTGTCACTCGTTTGGAATTGCCTTTCACACATTCTGGCACTTCTGGAAAAGTGAGCACTCCTCTTCATTTTTTTTTTGGTTTTTTTGTTCTGATAGCCCAGAGGAGACACGATGGCAGGTGAAGACGCACAAAAATCTTTATTTCACTTGCACAGCTGTCAGATCCTGTGGGACCATTTGAGAGGTGATTTAGTGCTGCGCTGTGATTGGTATGCCAAAATGTGAGCAGAAGACACTGAGCATACAGACACATGCTGCAGAAAAATATAATCGGAGAAGACACTTAAGTGATGTCCCCCCCCCCGAAAGACATAAGGCGAGGTCTCATTATACTCAGTCTTGTTGACATGATATGTGTAAATACGCCCTGAGAAAACGACAAATCGTGACAACATTATGAAATTCTGGACTTTGCGTAGACGTTTGACTACATCCATATGGACATTTAGCCTCTAAATACAGTCTGACTAAATACGCTTTTCAGAAAACATGTAAACTGCCTGTAATCTTGAGCTCACATTGCGTCAAGGGCAGTCCCTCTCGCCTATCGTCCTCCACTCTGTCCCTGTGTGTGGGCCTGACGACGTGACAGCTCATTCCTAGACACTATTAATGATGGAGCGCCCCCTTTCTCGCGCTGACTATCATCTATCACCAAGAGCCAGACTGGCCATCACTCCTTCACTAAATTACGACCCGCTGCATGAGACATAAAATAGGGTAATGGGCTGAAAATTAGCCAATTACAATCATTACACTGCCATAATTGACCCTGGAGACCCATGTCCAGCAGTACACACTCCTGCCTTAAGGTTATGTGTGTGTTTGTGTGTTTGAGGCACTTAATTACGAGTAGATTGGACCATGAGGATGAAATCTAATTTATTGAACAGCGGCAATCTAACAGCTGACTGGCCGTAAACTGGAAGCATTCTGGAGAGGTGAGCAGCTTATGGCAGAGAGTAGAAAACAGACTACATGATTAGCGTATTATCAAAAATCATAACACGGATAAAAAAAGATTGAAGATGATCTTGTGGGAGCGTCGATATGTCTTTTATCCACATGGCAAAAAACTGAATGGTATAACGGGGGGAAAAAGGAAGCTTACAAACAAAAGAGTGCGCTCCAGTTCTTGTCTAGATTAAACAAAAGAGATAAAGGGTGCGGTTTTGTTCAATTTGTCTCTCATAATATTCTCTTTTGGTACATCATTTGGGGAATATATGATATAAACCTCTCTGAAACACTTTTATTTATGTTCTGCTCATTTTCCACTTTAATTTTACGTTTACAACCAGATGACATGTGATCACGCGTACAAAAAAGTCGTATTTCGATTAAAGCTTTAACGTTAGTGAGGCGGAACAGAGATTAATGAGTGATTCCTCCCTGCCGTGTGCTCCTCCACAGTTAGAAGCCTCAACTGACGGCCTTTCTCTTTACAGCCATCTGAAGGCAGCTGCTTCATCTGCAGTCTCTAATTGGAGTCATGAATTTTGTCCAACCAAGACCAAACTATGCCGCCCATTATGTGCCCATCAAACATATCAATACAATGACTTAGTCAGCCGCAGTGTAATTCAACGTTGTTGGAGAAGGATGTGTTGACATACTTCCATGAAAAATCTTATATCAATTTAAACGTCTTTATCAGCTAATCTCCATCCAGAACACCTAGTAATCTGGGGTTAAGATGAATTAAAATCAAATTTTAAAATGTGGCTGTGACAAATAATGTGATGAGATAGAGATTGTGCAGGTTTACATTTTGTAGTGTAGCGTAAATGTTAAAACACATATAATAACAAGAAAAGTGAGAAAGAATATAGTGACACAAAACAAAAAAAACTTCTTATCCTTAGTCCTTATTTAACCTGCGGATCTGTCTCTTGTTCTCTCTCTCAGTCTCTCTCTCGCCAACACAGATGTTAATCTCAAGGTCTCTCAGGCTGAGGCACCACTGAATAAAAGGGCTGTTTGTCTCTTTCACCTTGACAGAAAACAGCACGACATCCATCAGATTTAAACCATGTTTTTCTAGTCTGGTCTGTGACCCAGTGTCTACACCAAAGTTGAAAGTTAAACCAAATGCCTGTTTTATACAGTTGAAAAAAAAAAAACAGTCTTTCGACTTTCTTGAATACTCAAGAGTTTGTACAAAAACTACACATTTAATTTAACTAACCGTCGCATTGTTAATGATTCAGATCCACTGGGTTCTGTAATGGATAATATACTGATACAATTTTGTGGTCTAGCAGAGGATATGATGAATGATTTGTTTGTAATGAACAGAGATGATAATAACAAGGTTTCTGCTTCTTGATCCACTACAATCTTAAAGCATTACATTGAGGGATACATTGTTATTTTTTACTTATTAAAAAAAAGAATACAGTTTAATAAAGTTTTTGCACAGTTATGTGCTACACAGCCATTTTGTTAACAATCCAGGACGTGATGCACGATGTTGGCAGTCAAGATACACACAAACATCTGTCCCTCTTAGCCTCAGATTCTCTGTTGATCTTTAAATTTTAGACTGACTACATAATGGGATTATATTAATTTCTTGCTTGTAACAGATGAGTGTAAATGCGATGCACTTAACTGCACATATTCAGTGATTTATAATGTAATATCATTGTGCTCTAATACACAATTTGGAGGGTGTCATTTTAGAAAGGTACAGACAAAACAAAGCACTCTGTGTTTCTGTGCTGCCAGGATATTACTCAAATCATTATGCTGACATTACGGTGCCAGCAGTCATCTGCCAGTGGGATGAACTAAAAAGAAACTGTCGCCATAGGGTTTATTAGCACGATATATAAAAAAGACTCTAGATTTGCCACTAATGACAGAATTTAAAAAGCACTTGTATTTGATGAATAATACTCCTGTTCCACCATATTAGCTCTGGTGGCTCCGGTTCCATTTAGGATTCTTGGACCATACCAGCTGTCCAGCAAATCAATCCATGTTGCCATAAATGTTGAGGGAAACCACTGATGCATTATCATCAGAGTTCACTGGGAAATATTACACCTGAGGGTGATATTTACTGTCATTATTGACACAACAGCCATTCTGCCCTCACAAGACATATGACAACAATATAGCAACAGCATTTTCTCTGAACAAGTTACTTTTCAATGGATTCAATGAACTTTACCTCTATCCATATCAAGTATCTATCATTGGTCAAAATAATTTACAAAAACAATTTCAGGATAACATCTCTTGCTATTACATTTTAGGGTCTTTAGCAGACTTAGACAAAGTGACTGACAGAAAATTCATGCACTGATGGCGGTGGCTGCCATGCAAGGTGGAGACCAGCACATCAGGAGCAGTTTGGGGTTCACTAACTTGCCCAAGGAGACTTCGACATGCAGACCAGGGGAATCAAACCAGCGAGCTTCCAATAACAAGACACTGGCTCTACATCTGAGCCACAGCCGCCCATTTTTATCATTAAATATATATCAAATGACAGCTGTTTTCAACCTCTCACCATGGAGTATTACTTCTTGGATAATGTTTGTATAAATCATCTTAGTTGATTTGCCATATACAGTATTGTGCACTGGGCATAACATATTTATCATAACTGAGTGGTTTCTTGGAAAATAAAAAGCCATCTTCCATTAACATCAATCATGGAGCGCTGTCCTCGTGTTTATTTCTTTGTAATTAGAATCATGACTGTGATGAGAGAGGAGAGGGAGTCGAAAGGGCAGCGAAAGGCTGAAGATGAGCAGGAACGGGAATGGATGAGACAGAGGTGACAGAACAACAGGGGTTCGAGTCAGTTACAATGAAACAGAGACGGGGGGAGTTAGTAGGGCGGAGGGGGTCGTGGATGATGGAGGATACAGTCGGTCTGTGTGACTCTGATGTCATACATAGGTCCAAAAGCCAGATCATCCTATTTTATGCTCACATGAACAAGGCAAATGGAGCGGGGAAGATATGCAAATTGCTGTCTAATTGGCCTGTCAGTAGACTGAAGCCCTGTCAAACCACTGTCAGAGAGGGAGAAAGCAGGAGCGAGAGAACGCAGAGAATTACTGGATTGGTTTCAGCTGCCATTCACAGCACATTTCATTAAGTAATTTCGGCTCACATCACGACCATGGGTCAGCGCTCTCTCCTTGAAGAGCAGGTTCTTTCAGCCGTCGTTTCGAGAAAAGAGGCAGCGGTTCTCTTCCCTGCTTTACCTAACACCGCCTCCTGTCTGGCTCCCACAACCAAACACAGACGATGCCAGGAAACAAGTTTTTCACTGGCTCCTATCCTCTGCAGATGGCACGAGGAAGCCAGATTTGAATGCAGAGGAGGTTACAAGAAACTACTATGAAATAAAATATTGAAACAGGAATAAATCTGTTCAGTTCAGTTCAGTCAGTCTACCACTCAGCCGAACATTATCTTCATAATATTGTCTGTTCTTTTTTTACAAGTGTTGATAAAAGGAAGTCAGTCTTTTCATTAACACTGCAACAGAGAGCAAGGAAAACTATTTTGAGATATTCTATATGGTACATCTTGTGGATCATTTCACAGAGTACTGAGAAGAACTGGTACTTGGATCGAAAAAAGTAGCTTCTCATTTCTAGCCATCGACTGCTGCTGGTAGATTTTATCAGCTGTGGCTAACTATCTAACGTTAGCTCCAAAAGTTGGTTGAAAATTCTGAGTACAGCTGACTTTTAATTGCTTGTATGAGTCATTTGAAACTAAAGGAGTGTGATTAAGGGACACTGTCAGCATCCAACCCAGAAAAACAAAGAAATAAAGAAACAGCACTGTTTTTCTACTGCAGCAGTGAACTCATTAGAGAGATCATGAGGATATATTTAAGATTAGACTGATGTGTTCCAAAATATGTTTTAATGATTATCTTAAAAAGGCTACTAGTTCAAATGTGGAATATTTTCACTTTGAACATTAAATAAGAAAAAGGTCTTGTAGTATGAAGGCTAACTGATGTCTTTGGCAGGGTGTAATACTATCTCAGGTAACCTTGACCCGCTGTGGCTTGCTTGAATGTCTCACAAATCCAAGGAACTGCTAACGTTACCCACACACTAAGTAAAGTTCCTTTCCATTCATTAAGATGTTTTTGGTCATCCTTATTAAGTGATATTCAGTGGAGGCGGGGACGACAACATAAAATTGCATAGAAAGTACACAAAGATACAATACAGACATTCTGGATCTGATGATTTCAGTGTCATTTCTGTGGACTAGAAAGAAGAGAGAATTTCCTTTCTTTTTTTGTCAATACACAACAGCCTCCTCTCTCTAAAAAAAAAAAAAGAAGAAGAAGAAATGCAAATAAATATGTTTGATGTAATAGTGTAGTCAAGATATGATTTGAAATAACATGCTGTACATTTAAAAATGAAGATTACTGGAGCAAACAAAGCAATTTCTTTTCTCATAGATGTGAAATTCCTGATCTTTATCCATCGATGTTTTACTCTCTGCGGCTGCCTCGGGGCATAAATAGTGTAAAAGTAGGAGCTGTAGTTGCAACCTTATGTACCTTATGTTTATGTACTGATTCTTTTCATTAATCATTCATTTTTTGCATTAATTTTCCATGGACAGTAGACCACGCTGTCAGGGGTTTCACCACAGCCTCATACACACAGCCTCAGCTTATTACAAGGGAACACACACAAAACAAAAAAGAAAACAAGAGCATTCGAGAAATTGAAAATCATTACTTGGTGTCAAGAAATGAGAGACAGATCCAGCATAGAATAGAAAAAGGGGGTAATAGGGTAATAAGGGGGGAGACTGGGTCCTCCAGAAAGTCAATCAGAGGCTAAGAGGTTGTTTGCCGCTGTGAGCAACTTGACAATCCATTGACGACTGAGCTCCAGCGGAGCATTACTGGACGTGTAATTACTCTGAACATCGTATATGGATCCAATTAGCTCGCCGCAACAGCAGAGAGGCTGTGGTGATTCCCATCATGTAAATGGGCTTCCCCACTTGTCAAGAGTGTGCCAGGAATCTGTAAGTCTATCTTTTCAGAAACTGGAACTTAGCATTTTTGGCTATTTATGTATAGAGTCCTCAGATAATGGAACAATCTGTTGGATGACAACACAGGTATCACTGAACATAAAAGTATGAGAAATTTCTTCCCGACAGCGAGAAAATCCTTTTCCTCTGTGTTAAAACTGCCTCATCAGTATTACTGTAGTATCACTGAGTGGGGATGCAATCTGAGAGAAGCTCAACTCAACACAGCAGAACGCAAGATGACTTCATGAAAATAATTAATTAAGGTTCTACACTCTAGCTGTCTTAAGCAGTAAATCAAACACAGAGGAGTACAACCTTAAATAACCCTGTGTGAGACTAATGGTACAGTCAAAAACAGACGGGGTCTAAAGGGGCCGCAGTAAGTGTAATCCATTATATCCTGTTGACAACAGGAGGCCATAAACATTTATAGAAGCAGTCTACGTACACAAACCACACACACACATGCACACACACACACACATCACCTGGAGGCTAAGTAGCAAGTGCTTTGTGGAGTCCATAAATTGTGTAGTCAATAATAAAATGTCCTTTCCATTTCTTTTTGTCTTTCCCCAAATTGTCTTTTTAATTGGGACAGGATGTAACCACCTTCTATGATGCTGAGTGAAAACACAAACATGTACTGAACTTGGTTGCTGCGTCTCTGTCTTGGGTTTTGTGTCTCTCCCTTTCAGATCTACAAACGACGGTTCAGGCTCATGTGATTTCATCTCAGAAACAGATTTGACATTTCTACTTTTTCATGATTTGAAAGAACAAATGGAAAGATCTATGTACCTATTCCCATATGTAATAAGTTAATCTTTATTTAGTTATTATATCCTTTGTTTCCACTCCAACTCTGTGCTGTGCTTCATTTCCACTGCCCCCTAACAGGAATTTGGATGTGAAGTTGTTTTTCAGTGGTTTTTCTCTCTCGCATATTGTCTCTATTCTTTGCCGCATTCAAACACTGTCTGCCACATCATGAGGAAACAGTTCCCCATAAGTCGTCAATGAATTAACAACTGCAGCCCTAGAATAAAAGCAATCATTACTCATTGTATGCTCCCTGGTGGAGTTTTGCTTCACTGTCCCATTATGCTTAAACTTTTAAACTATCTCCCTTACAACTGATTGATTTTACTACATCAACCTTAAATTGTAAATTCATAAAAAAAAATGAAAAATGTTTCATTAGCCTCATGCTGCTGGAAAGTCAGGTGAAGATTTGTTGTTTATTTCATAAGATTTTCATGAATGGTTCATATCATTTTGGGCTCTCTGGGCTTCCAGACTTGGATAACACCGACAAAATACATATGGAGCCATTTTATGTTTTATCGTTGTTTATTTTACCTTTTAAAATAGGTCCCCATCCATTTAGTTGTTCAGGGGAGTGCATCCATGCTGTGAAGCTCCAGAAATCTGTTTTGATCTACAAAAACTCACCATCGACATAGGGGTGAGTAGATAATTGCTGAATTTTCATTTTTAGGCGAACTTATCCTTTAAAACAATGAGAGAATATCATGACCTGGTGCTCATCATCAGGAGAAACTAATGGAACAAAAATCATGATGGAGAACAATAACCTTCTTTAATTATGTTCAGTTCTGCAGAAAATCTGTTGTACTTTGACATTTAATTCAGGAAATATAATAGTTCAAACAGACTTAACATTTAAAGTAAAATGTTAACGTCTGCCTCTCTCTGCAGTGATTTGATCAGACTAAAATGAGAAAGTTTTTGAAGCTCCTCATGTATAAACAACAGTCCCCGCGCCGAGAGTGAAGGTAACCATCATGGGGGGCAAACACGCAGGTCAGACACAAGGTCAAGTCAGAGAAAGAATCAATACGACGTGACAAACATTGATATCGTTTTGGTTCCCTTCGTAATAAGAGATAATCATTGTCTCAGGCACAAAATATGACTGTGGGTTAGTCTGGACAAGCCCAAATGAAGATCTACTGTGAAAATGGAGGAGTGAGAGAAAGAGCAGGAGAGAGAGACTGTGAGAGCATGGGGGAGGAAAACCAGAGGAAGGATTGAGAGGACTGAGAGGGAGAAAAAAGGGGAATATATCTGTCCTGCTGGGAGTTAACATGGAGAGATGGGTGTGCAGGCGGAGCACTGACCTCATGTCCTGAGGCAAGCAGGAGATATCAATACACACTCTGACAGCTGACTGAGGGCCTGTCTCCCGCTCCGAGAAGGAAAAAATGGAGGGATACAATAAGAGGAGAGAAGCTTGCACAGACAAAACTGTACAACAACTCCAGAACCACTGTGGACTCGTGCCTGTTCTAAACATCCACATGACTTGTGTCCACAGCACTGTAAGAGGAATTTGTCTTAGATTATTAGTTTGAATCAATATACAACTACACCACGATACTTTGAAACGTAGGGCCACTGACCAGGCTGCAGTCAGTGTGTTGACAGTGTAAACATGCTGTCAGGGAAGGTCAAGTACAATTAGTTTATTAGCTGTTCATTAAAAATAGCTGCAGCTGGAAAGATTGTGGATATGAGCCATTAAACAAAACAAACACAGTCAAACCAAAACAAGAGGCTAAACTGGACATTCCTTCACACATAGTCATTTGAGCATTCTCCACATAAAAATATCGATGAGTGCCTTAATGTATTAATGTGATGTTATCATTTCATTTTTTAGGGGTCAGCATTAACAAGCAATACACTGACACCAAGATGTTCATGTGGTTCTGCTAATGACGGCTGCAGCGGAGAGAGAAAACCCGGCTTGCAGGTGGGTGTTAGCCCTTTTAAAGACCATACAGCGTCTTTCATGTCCTGCGCCTGTTTCATGTAGCAGACCCGCCTCGCTGCTACCTCGTGCTGCGGAAATTTAACAGCTACACAAAGGCAAAAGAGGACAGAGCGAGGGTGAGGGAGAAACGAAAGACAGGGGCGGGCAAAGTGATATGTTCCCCTTCTCCTCGGGGGCAGACAGAGAGACACCTGCGTGGTTTGATCAGACTGTCCCTTCAATACCCCTCGCTAATCCTTTGATGATCCATCACATCACTTTCTATTCTCCATCTCTGGCTCTCTCTCTCTCTCTCTCTCTCCAACACATGCACACACACACACTGCATATCTCTATTTTCTGGGTCTACCTTTGTTTCCCTCTTTCATCTCCGAGCTCCCTATTCCTAACCACTTTTTTTTTTTTTTTTTTTGGCCCCTCTACCTCCTCGTTCCACTTCCTCTTTTGCCTCGCCACTTTTGAAGTGTGCCATAGCTCCTGCTTCGTCGGGCCCTACAGTTTAATTAGCACCTCTGCTTTTGTCACCCTGGTGCAGTTTCACTTTCAGGTAGTCACTGTAGGTAGATTGGAATTTGGCACGGTGAAAGTCACTATGGTGTTGTGTGAAGATGCTTAACAGCCAAAACTAAAGCCATGGACTGTGGTAAAACTGGTACTGGAAATGCGAACATGCAATTAGTTTCTCCTCTTTATTGACTCCCCCCCTCTGTGTCCTGTCTCTCCTTTTAGATTGCTGTAATATTCCATCCTGCTGTTTCCGAGCAGATGGGAAATATTTCGGGAGATACACAAGTACAGATCATTAAAACTGTTGTCACGGTAGAATTGTTTCTGTTTCTGTACAAAGGAATAAAGACAATACAGCTGTATGCAGTGGAGCATTAGGCAGTGAAGACAACTTGTCAGTCCACCTAGCCATTTCAATTATGACTGGAGAAAGCAATGGGGAGGTATGAACCAGAAATTAAGGTGTTTTTCCAGTTTTCACTCCATTTATCAAGCCATCCATCATTGTGACTCATTTACAAGTCAGGTATCGTAAATAATGTATGCCCACATAATTTAAATAGCAAGGTTTTCATTTTCTATCCTGTTCTCCACTGGCTTTAAACTTAAGATAATAAGTCTTTTATTTTCTGCATAATAATAAAATTAATAAATGGTTTTTGACTGTGTGCTTGGCAAAAAAATATATATAAAAGGGTGACTGACACCAAAGAAAAGGTAAATTATTTCCATCTTTTTTTGTTTTTTGACACAAGAAGAAACTTTCCACAGTGGAAAATTATGGAATTTGGATGTATGTTAGAAATGTCAACACAGCGAGAGAGGTTGGATTGAAGCAATGATATCCCTATTATCTAACCAAAGCCATGACCAAGAGGTTTGGAGAATGACAAAAGTTTTATCAGGCAAAGCAAAGGTATGTAAAAACATGTCTTCTTACACATGTTGGTGTTGAATCTATGTCGCACTGTATGATAAAGTTCAAAAAAGGAAGACATATGCTGAAAGAATCACAGAAGAGATGAAAGCTAGCAGCAGGTTTAAACATCAGATCTGAAGAAAAGATTGTTCAACAGATTAATCCATGAATCAAACAGAAATGTCATTTTCCCAAAGTGTTTCATTCATAGTTTTTCACCATTTGAGGTCCTCGTGTTGTTCTCGCTGCCTCTGCAGTGACATAATCGTACCCAAGTGAAGAATAACTGTCACTTACTGTTTTATCTCGATGGACCAACTCCTAATAATTTCATGAGTGGATGGAAATGAGCAGTCGTTCATATTTTCTTTTCCTGATTTTCTTTTCCACACAGACTGAAACCCAGCTAACTGTAACTCTGAACTTACTGTAATAAATGCTGAGAAAGATGACAAATGTTGTTTACACAAACACATTCACATGCCTACCCATATGTGCAGGCACTCTCTCTCTCTCACACACACACACACACACACACACACGCACACACACACACAAAGAGCCTAAACCAACCGATGGGAATAATCAAACCTGTTTTGTTGTGGCAGCAGCTCGCGATGACCCTCTCTCATTTTCATTGTCCATCTGTCTCCTCCATTTTTTTTCTCCCAGCCATCCATTCTCCCCTTTCCTGCAATTCACCAACTACTTTTGTTCGCTCACCCTGAGTGAGTTCAGCAGAGGAAACAATATACCACAGCACATTATTCTGGTCCCATGATGAATGGGGAGAATCTCTGCCTGTTGACTGTGGCCTTGAGATAAAGAATAAGCAAATGAAACTGCCTGCCTGCCTCGCAGCACCCTCCAGTCCACTGCCACCATTCCTCATGCTAATTTGATTGAGAACGCTCGATCAGCACATACTCCTCGACCCACACACCTTTGCTCCGAGGGAGGTGTTGGAGAGGAAGGGGGGTGGTGAGACAGAGGATAGAGGATGCCATCATGGCATGCGGTAATAACAATTTATCTTCAGGATTCCTGTCTCAGCGTATAATGTTCAAGTTAGGCCCACTGTGGGTAGTTTGCATCAAAGTGAAATGTGGTACCGCAGGAGATGGGAAGGACAGAGCGAGAGACAGGAAGGAGAGGAGAGAAATAATATCCAGATAAAAAGGTGAGGAGGGGAATGAAGTGAATATGAGGGCAATCAGAGGAGGGGCACTAGTGATGGAGGGCCGGCGGATGAGAGAGGGAATAAAGGATGACAAGAGAGGAGAAAAGAGGCAAGTACTTAACAATCCTGGTCTGTTCCCACACTGCAATTAATGTGGAGCCAGAAGGACAGCCTACTCCTTTCTGCAGTAAAACAAAACCTGGATTGATGAGAGTGTCTGAAGTGCATAAGTGACTGCCTGTATATGGGCTCGCTAAGAGCAAAGTGTGGAGATAGAGAAGAGGAGAAAGGACGGCTGGATCGAGAAAGAAGGAATGCAGAGAGGAAGATGGAAGGAAGGGGTTGAGATAAAGATGTGATGAGGGGGCTCTGTGCAAATTTGTGCAAAACATAGGAAGAGCTGTAGCCGCGGACAATTGTAAAGGAAGATAAATTGGGACAGAGCTGCTCTTTTGATGCTCTTTTGCCGTTCTTTTCCGAGTCTCCTTGGTAGCGATTGTTTGGGTTTCATTCATTTGACGCCACACAATAAAAAACAAGGAAAGAAGTATCGCCAGTCAGCAGCCGGGGCACAGCTCGGCTTTATTTCTCTCAGGCGATATTTCACTCAGCTTGACCTTCTCAAGTCAACAAACCAAGGCGTTAATCATGGAGAAAAACAATCACAATTAATTTGCTCTCTTGTCTGGCTGACCACTCATTGTGGCGTTGTTAAACCTTCACTGCGTCACGGATCTGGTTACTACGGAAAGCTATGTACTGTAAATTACTGTAAGTCAGTACTGCTCGACTGAAGGGGAACAATGTCTGTGAGGAAAACCTTCAGCAGCTCCACTTTTGTGATATGAATAAAAGATTAAAGAAGTTTTTGCATAATGTATTCTGTTTCTTTTTTCATGTTTTGGATGACTAAATCCAAACCCAAACCCCTCTTAAGGATCATTATAATTATATACAGAACATCTACATATGCCATAGTATTTGGGCTATGCAGCACAGTATATGTAGAATTCAGGGCTGTTAAATGTCCTGTGAGGAAATCCAGAACAAAAGATCCTTTAACATGGATCCAGGCTGTTTCACACTCCCCAAGGTCAGCTATATTTACCCATTATTTACAGAGCAGCTCACATGCAAGGCTGAAAAATACAAAATTATGGTTGTGCCATTAGAACAAAAACACACACAAAAAAAAGGGAAACAGAGGGAGAAAAATAGCGGAGTATCAGTTTTCCACGGTTGTCAGAGCTGGGATTAATAGGAGCCATTTCACCATAATGAGCTGTTAAGCGTTAGCTGCCAAAAAGCCTCTTCGTTTGCCTCTGAGTCTCTGACTACTTTGTCCAATTATAACAGCTCTCTCCGTCTTTCCCTCCTGTCACTGTCAGGCCTGCTGTACTTCCGTGACGGCTGTATGATTCCAGCTCTTGTTAAACAACACAATCAACACCTGAAACAATCATGTAGCGATGAGCTTTGCAGCGATATCTTACACAGGAACCTATTCTGTGGTTCAACCAAACTACTTTGACTCAGTACCAAGTTTGTCTGAGACTCAGTGGCACATCTGCCTAAAACATGAGAAGCAGTAAAAAGGTTGTTGTTTTTCATCAACGAACGGACAGATCTTTACTGTACCACAAGACATGGAGACCTTTTCTCCAACAACTACAGTTCGCTGTAAACAAACTCTCAGTGAATGCAGAACTCTTCTAAATCTTATACTGCCATTAAATACTGCCAGAGGGGACATCCCTGGGTCAAGGTCCACTCTTTTTCTATGTACGACAAGACATTTCTAAACATTTCTTAAGGTGAATGAAGACTAGATATCGAAAAAAAAAAAAGAAAGAAATATAGGATATTCAGGCCATATTTTCTTGCTTACTGTGAGGTTTCAAACTTGGTAAATTACACTTAGGATTGTAAACCATCTGGACAAGATTGAGGTTGAAAAAAATTACAACACCACAACAGAAAAGCTGACATGGATTATGAAAAGATGTTTTGGTCAAGTTAAATGAGATTTGGAGCAAGAACACGTGGCTTCTGTTAGAAAAAGCCCCCCCCCTTGTCAGAGGGGAGTGAAAAAGATGCATCTATATCTAGTCATTATTCATGTCAAGTGTATGAATCTAAAAGCTTCAATCAGTCAGCTTGACCGAGCTATCTTCCATCGATCTCAAAATGCAAATGAGATTTCAAAAGACCTGAAATACATTTTTAGGTGGTTTAAATGTAAACTGGAGCACAGCATCAAACAGTTCAGAAGAGTAATCAGCAGAAAATACAAACAACAAACAATATATAGATATAAAAAAAAAATATATATATATATATATATATATATATATATATATATATATATATATATATATATATATATATATATATATATATATACATATTGTTTAGTTATTTGTAAGCCTTCTGTTCTGGGAATTTTTGAGCAATTAAATATAAAATAAAAAAGCAAGTGCTCTGAGAAAAGGACTGCTAAGGGTGATAAATGGAATTCAGCCTCCATAACAAACAGTGAGTACAGCGAACTGTTGGATCATCTGTTTTTGTCTTGTGTTGTTGCCACAGTTGCCTGCGCACAGTACCGAGGCATCTCGGGCGCTGTGCGCGCGCGTGTGTGTGTGTGTGTGATTTACGAGACAATGTGTGTGGGACGATGTGGATGCTGTGTGTTCGTTGTACTTTCTAAATGTAGGTGGATACTTTAGTGTGCGCAGACTGTGCAGCAGATGTTTTACTCTGTGTGTGTGTGAGGGTGTTTGTTTTTCCTACCAGCAAAGGGCACCGGGGCATCCTTGTCTAGAGCGACCAGCGGAGGGTCCAGCAGCACCGTGTCCATGTTCTCTGTGATCACACCATGGTAGGACGTCTCAATCCACGGCTTGTGCTTGTTGACTGTGAAAGAGACAAAACAAAGTACATTTCACTGTCTTTCCTTTTTTCTTTAAAATGATTGTTTCTGTAATTTACATGATTTATTGTTTCTGTCTGAATCTGAATGCTGAGTCACTTCAATAGGAAGGAGAATGACAAAGCAGAATGTTGCGATCATGCTCGTGGTTTGTGATTGATCTCTTTCAGGTTTTTACAGATGACAGCAGGAATAATGGGAGTCCGAGGGTAAAGATTGTGGAAAAACGTTATTGATGATGGTTGTATAGCTACACATCTGTGACTGTCTTGCTGTGAGGAAAGTGTTCTCTTACAAAGGACTACTGAGAGCCACAAACAACACAATTCAACACAACATTGGCTCTCTTGCCTTTAATCACTCCGTTGGCCCGGGGAGGTTGTAGCGACCATGTGTCTCCAGTTGTGTTCGATGGGGTGCTTGCAGCAAAGCTTTAAACTTATGCCTTGACTTATTTGGGCAAAACAACAGCGGCTCAGAAAATCTTTAAAAACCTTGTTATACTTCTGTGTTTTGACCTCCGCATCTTCACCCTTCTTCCAGCATCATCTCCCTTCTCTACTGTGCACTCTCATGGTTTCTTTCCCCCCCTCAGTTTCTACCTCACTACTCGTCTTCTACGAAATGGAGGACTCGACCGACATCCGTGCCGCAAATGTGATTGAAAAGTCGGGAGGATGAGCTGGAGATTAACACAGATCACCATCACACGTAGTTCCTGACGCTGTAAATTAAACTCGACCTCACTTTCTCGCTGCAAGTCGAGAGAGCCACGAGAACAACCATATGTGCAACCCAAACACACAAGTGAACAAGTTCCACTTTTTGCAGGGAGCTGGGATGGAAACTTGACCTTTCAATCCACTGAAGAGGAACGCTTTGTCTCATGCCAATGAGCAGATGACATGTCCAGCTGGCAGTGATTTAAAATGCATCAAACTTTTCCTGAAACCTTCTCACAGCTTTTCATCTGTCTGGACAATTTTCAATTGTCCTACTAGTCCATTTTCTCTGCCGCTTCTTGAGTTGAGAGAAAAGATTCAAAGTAAGAAAACATAAGAGACACGATTTAGGTTGGAGAAAAGGAAAGATGACTGTTTGAGGCAACAGAAAAGTTGTGAATTAACAAAATTAAATTAAATATGTTTGATAATTTTTTTGCGGGAAACGCCATTTGCCTAAATTATCTTAGAACACAAATTTTTACAACTTCAGCATACATTCTGCTTTATTTGGCTTTAATGACAAAAAAAAAAACAATATCATGATGAGATCATTATCATTAAAATGCCATTGTTGCAGCTCTGTATTTCTTCTCACTCACACTTGGCTTCTGCTCCTTTAATTCAGTGACAGAGACTGATGTCTACTGATCACTGTAGATGGGACTATCGCCCTGCTGAGACCAGAGTAGAGAGTGGATTATACGGAGTGAAAGAACCACGAGGGAAGACATTATTCATACTGGGAGTCTCATCTCATGCTCATGCAGGAGATAGAAAGCACTGCAGCAAACAGCGTGACTCCACTCTGCTGGAAGGTGGAGAGAGCAGAGTACTGTTTAGGCATCTTTACACCTGGAATGTTTCACTGGTAATGGTGGAAAATCAGTGCATTGATGCAAACCAGCACACACACACACACACACACACACACACACACCTTTATGGTGTATTATAGGTACAATATCATTTCTATACAGTACTTGCAACTTTTTTTCTACATTTAGTCTTCTAAGTAAGTACAACTTCCAACTAAATGTAGGTGTGAAATGAGCTGAAACCATCTAACAAAGAGACTCTTCAAAACCGAGACGACATTAGACTGAGGCACTGAGGTGACTATAAAACAGACTATAAAAATGTGCATTATTCAATGGAGTCCTCATTTCTATGTGCTTGCACTTCCCGGTGTAAATGCATATTAATCCATCATGCGCGCAAAGCATTTCATTTACATTTGAAGATGTCTTCACTAAGTCTAATAGCAGCCCACAGCTAGTGCAGTTTACTCATGGATGGCAGGTTCAATTTCTGGCTCAAGGTCTTACATTTATCCAAAACAAATTGGGTGGCGGCTGAAGCATCCTGAGCTGTGACTCTTTAAAGGGAGTCTAATGTAAGAGCAGTTTTGTAGAAAGAGCACACATCAGACCATGGAAATGGGCTATTTCCAAAATGGCTTTCATGACGTCTAGTACTGTAAAGGCATTAGTGACGCGTTGAAGGTATTCATCCATGACACTTTTGTAGTGAGCTCCAGCAATGAAACAAAAATTGAGGCAAGCTTGAAGTCAAAAAACTCATCCAGGAGCAGCTGCCTCGCCGAGACCAGCCCTGTTACAATATATACCTTATAGCATTTTACCTGGAGATCATCTCTGAAATGGAAATGAGAGCCAACATCACTGCTTGTGGCTCTGTTGTCTCCTTTCAACCAAATAACTGTCTTAAGCGATAACCCTGCCCCCCAGCCACATTCATAAGTGGCTCTTTGTTCTGAACATGAATAACTGGTTCCAGAGTCGCACTGGCTCAAACCAACACTTGAACTGCCTTGGTCGAAAACGGGTATGTGAGCTATACCGAGGCACACCACTGCATTAAGCTAAATGCCAATGATAGTATACTAACATACTGAAAAATGACAATGTTAGCATGCTTACATTCCAACATCTGCTACTTAGCATTTAACAAGAAGTCCAGATGAGGCTGATGGGAATGATTTTGGCTAAAAACAAAACAATCAGACAAATTAATTTTTTTCCCTGAGCATGGTAAAATAGCAAGAAGTCAGTCGATTGACATGATAATCCATCCAATAGTTGTTGAGATATTCTCAAAACCACAAATGTGAAGCTCATGGTGGTGCAAGACCCAGATTGAGGGGATCGGGAGAGGACTAAACTTCTGGGGATCATGGATATCCCGACTAAATATCATGGCAATCTATCAAAGTTGTTAAGGTATTCCACGAAAAGCAAAGAATATCTACTGGCAGGGATCCCCAAATTCATTTAAACCATGAATGCCCGAACAAAATTTCACGTGAATTGATCGGACAGTTGTTGTGATATTTCAGTCCAAGCCAAAATGGTGGACAGAAATCTACAGAGTCTTGGGCTAGCATGGCTGATAAAAACCACCGTTGTTGCATGTGGTTCCTCCTTTAATTAGATCAAACGTGTCACTGACTGCATTATGTGTGGAGTCTTTGGCCATTTCCTAAGGAACATCTGCAGCCATTACAGTATTACAGCACCAGACTGCACATTATGGGGGACTAATTCACTTAGTAGAAGACACAGACTAAAAGTGGCTCTTGTACAGCGCTGTACAAAATCCAATGTGACAGTAATATGAAGACAGAAATCCAGAAACAAGATAGCGCTTTCCTGTAAATAACATTACTGCAGGGGATTGTCAACTTGTCCATCCTGCTACTGAGATCAAAATATCTGTTAGTGTCTTCCCCTGAGATTGAGGCTCATGAAAACATATTACTGTAGGGACGCAGCCGGTTGATAATCTATATTTAATTTGGATCCAGAGTCTTATTGGAAGAGACACTACATTACCGTGCCATGTATTGATCAGTTTAAGTCATGTCAGATCCATTGCTTATTAGCATTTATTTGACGTTGCAGTGGATCAGAGTAATCCTTCCATTAAAAGACGTAAGGAAAAATATCAACAACATCGAAACCACCAACAAGTTCTAATAATAACACGTAGAAGAAGAATAAAGGGAAAACAGAAAGACAAAAGGAAGAAGCTTTAAGAAAAGAAGAGGTGGAGAAAGATCTCCCCTGTCTCTGTAAGTGTTTTAAGATGTTTCTTATTCTAGAAGTCTTATTTATTTATTTATTTATTTATTTTTCTCAGAAATGACACACCTAAGCTAAGGGGCCAACTTTAGATTTAGCCTTTTAGATTTTGGATCAGTCACAAATGTTTAGCAAATTGGGAATGGGGAAATAATATATCCATGGACCAGGCTGGCCTTCTGCTTAGAGAAATCTGCTATTAATGCAAATTTCATGAGGCACTCGATAATGTATACACAATTTAGTTCCTGAGATTCTTTAATGTAGTGTAAATCATAAATACCCCTGAGAAATAAAGCCCCAGTAGGCAACAGGAGGGGGAAAGTGAGATAATGTAGTCTAAACACATGACACAAAGATCAGACAGGAGGATGAAAGAAGTGGAGTGGATCAGTAACGGGAAGCTAAGAGGAGAAAAAATAACGCCAAAAAACGATCCCACATGATGCATCAACATTACAGTCATATAACAGAATAATGTCAGTGCCTCGGTGCAGTTAAAGGTGAGGGAGAGGATTGAGCATGTGCAAATCTACAGTGAACTCCCGGCGCCGTGGCAGAACAAGAACAGTAATTAAACTTAGGTGAGCACACAAACACACACACACTCAGAGAGTACGTGCACATTATTATTATCATACAGTGTCCTCTATACAGCTCTACATTAATGGGTGACTCGGTGACACAATTTGTGTGACTGTGGACCTGAAAGCCGCCTTTACTCCACACCAGGGACCCGAAGTAGATCATCACACGCATACACTGCATTGGCAGAGAACGGAAAATGCAGGACACGAAGGCAAATGAAAGGGGTTAGAAAGGAGAAGAGAGTAATGAGAGGAAGGGGAGATAAGTCCTGGAGGCAGTGGGGTGAGGAGCGAGAGAGATAATAGGGGAGGGGAGAGAAAATGGGGCAATTGGGGGAAGATGTGACAGGAAAAGCAAGAACTTCCTGTATGAAATATAGCTGCTGCCTGTAGGACCTCACATATCCTTCAATTTATTTTTCTCATAACATAATAAATTCAATTCCTATTGGTACCATTAGATGCATAAAATCATACATCATCAAATATTAGCACGAAGCCAAGGGGGATCCATTTTCTCCCATGTACAGAAAGATCTCGCAGAGGCCTTCTCCCAAAAAAAGAAAAAATAATGAGTTGGGTGTGTCTCAATTTCCTGTCCCGAATTCAGGACAAGGTGTTGTGATACACTTGGCATGACAGGATAAGAGATTATACTAGATAAAATATTTGCTATTCACAATACTACCCCAATAATCAACAAGATGTGCCTGGAATCAAATCACCTTTTGTTAAGAAACAGGAGACTACAATGACACAGTGTACCCAAGAGTCTACCAGGAAGGGCAAGACAAGTTTTGTGATTTAGGAGGATTTTGGATTTTCCCAGAAATGGAAATTCAGCTCAATCAATTTATTGTGCTTTTAATCTAGGATCCCTGATGGTCACGACCTCATAATCAAAGGAAAATTCGACCGAAGGGAGAATCAGAGAAACAGTCTGGTATCTGTTAGCAATGTAACTTTCCAAATCCAAGCTACTGGGTACATTACTGATGTGTACCATGAAAATGCCATGCTCCTGATTTGAGTTTGGCAGAGGTTGTTTGTCTTCATGTCTCCTATATCTCTGTTTTGTCAAAATCATCCAATACGTGCGAAAGGTCATACAAAAATCAAGAAAAATGGCATGGTAGCAACACATCTGTGGTATGACATCATCTTTCCTCCTCGATTTATTGCTGTCAAGGATCAAATTAAAAGAAAAAATGCAATTAATCATTTAAAAACTTTAACAGTAGAATAGGGCCCAATAGATAGCTTATGAGGTGATGAGTTATCTAACCAGAGAGGGATTTCAGAGTTAAAAAGAAAAAAAAAAGCTCAAGTATTGTTTCCTAATTAGATATCTAAGAAGGTTTTATCAACATTTGCACTATTAGTTGCAAAAAAACACTTCAACTCCACAATAATCATTTTTGGATGTCGCCTTCATGCAATCTAATTTTTAACCAGTGTCGAAACATGCAGCCCAGAGATAAAGCCCCTCTCTTCTTTTTCTTTGGTTTCTAGCTTCATTACCAGAGCAAGAATAAAACACTTCTGACTTGCATTCAATTATTGTTAACGGAATACATGTTCATTTCACAGAAATTCAGAGCCCAATTCAGTATATCTTTAATTATCGCACAAATAAGATTACGCATTCATTTTCTACATCCGACAGCAGCGAAAGTCTTTCTCAACACCGTGACGGGCATCTCAATATTAAACATTATCTTTAATTCTTGGTTTCTCTAATGAGGCCGTTAAAACAAACCACCTCCTGCTGGGCTTGTCTCTTATAGAGATGTATCTGTGTGGCAAAGTGATCGTGAAGCCAGTAGTTAAACAGTAAAAACCGGTCAGAGAATTAAATTGCAGATTCAGAGCCATCCTGCTCAGTGAGGAGGTGATAATTGCTTCAATGATGAACAGTCAATCTCATTACATCACAATCCTACCATTAATTGACGGTAGCTTAATATCTAAGCTATGAAGGGAGCTAATCACGTAAAGCGGTTAATAGCATGGACACACATTAACAGACATGATGGTCAAGTTCGAGGCCATGTCAGCAGTGTGTGTGAAAACATCCTCAACATGACTCACCGCTCTATGCAGAAGACAAGACGACTGCAGCGTGGAGGCGCAGGTCAGAAATCTACCAACCCAAGATGTCAATGCTAGTTTTAAATCTTATAGCGATTGCACGTAAATTGCAATAATGCCAATGTTTTGTGATTTAACCTCGTCTCTGAAGAGAAGCCTGGGATGAGTGTCGCTTCACAGTAATTACGTTTCACCTTAATGTGATCGGGTCGTCACTGAAGGACAGCATCTCAGCACCATGTAAAGAAAACTGAAACCTTGCTGCCGAAACATAAACTGAAAACGTTGCACCACTCTTTACGTTCTTTTGAGTAACACTCATCAAAAGGGTCAAGTGCATGAATTTGTTAGAGAAATGGATACTAGGGCGCCACTCAACCTAATTTCTGATCTTGCCCAGTGGACACTTATTATGAGTTTTTGATCCATGGAGGTTTTGTATTCATAGTCATTTCCTTGAGCTGAGAAAAGGGATACAATACACTGTGACATCATCAGAGTATCGAGTCTGCGAGCTGAGGGGCAACATGAGGGGCAGGGATACGGAGATAAAACTATTGTGTGCGTATTCAGTGAGGCCACATAACTAGGAAGTAAACTCAGAAACTAGAAACTAGCTAGTGAACATACTGGATCATTTAGCAGCCAATTTGTGGCCAGAAACATCTCTTAATGAATACTAATGTTGCTGTGTGGCTGATGGCGTGAAAACTTGATAAGGTCGTCTCGTGTCAGTGTTCACAGCTTTACTTTACTTTAACCTTCTTTTTTTTTTTGGTAACCAGGTAACTAGAAACCATTCCATACCTGGAAGAAGGACCTGCTTTCTGTAGATAATATAGTATTTAGTCCATATGTACAATAAGATACCAATCATCAGTGGGTTTTGGGGACCAGCAGTTAAAATGCATTTATAGCAATGTCCGTTAAGGGAACCGACTACAATAGCAGTAGATTAGGTATTACAAATCTCTCACGCCCAAGAGAGGAAGGGGACAAAATCATTACATTATGTCCGTAAGTAGTATGAGCATCGACTCAGACTTTTACAGTCCCACTGCTGGAATGTAAGATGCGGTTAGCGAGAACAGAGTAATTAGGCACATTGACTGCTGCATATAAGTCCTGGTCTTTAAGCAGTACTAGGTTGGAGCTGGCCAGTGGGTCATTTTTTAGAACATTAGTTCTTCCCACTCACTCTCTCTCAGGACCCTTCATCCTTGCACAGTTAGATTTGCAGGCATTGCTGTTGTTTTTCTTTGTGTGTGTGTGTGTGTGTCCCCTTTCTCAACGACTCATTAAAAGGAGCCATAAACTCTGATCTTCACCAACCACGAGCCATAAAACCTCCCTCCAGTTGTGAAGACAATTAGTTTACGGAGATTTTGATTTAATTTGGCTTTACCCACTAGCCCATCAAGACAATTCAGAGGTTGCTTTCCTATCTGGAGTAACACATGAGATATTGATGTGCCATAATTGCTCCGTGACGTACAACTCCCTCCTTGTGTTTTCCCCAGCTTGGTGCTCACTGCATCTCAACAAACTAAGAAGGGAGGGAGGAAACCACTGTGATTAATTGGCACCCCATATTTTGCATGTAGCTGTGACAATGTAAGAAAAAATAACTGTTGAGTTCTTTGGGTTGTCTGAGGGCAGCGTGTGCACATCCCTGAGTGTGTCCGCAGAATAGACAGCCACAGAAATAGGCCGAGTGAGAACAAATTTAAAAAATCACACTGTGAAGAAAGTGAGAGAAAATTTAAAAAATAAAAATGTACTGCTGAGAGAAAAATAAATATAATCACAAAGAGAGGAGAGAAGGAAGAAAGCATGTAGGGTAGGAAGTTAACGGTCTGTGGTTGTAGCGTTATAGAGCCCTTTGGAGGCTGAGTGGGAGGAAGTGTTACAGAAAATGACAAAAACATTTATGAACTGAAAATAAAATCTCTATTGACATGATATACAATTGTTACCTGTCTAAACGAACAGTACATCACATCACACAAAACATGGTGACTGTAAAAGGCATAATGTTTAACAGCAGGGGTGGGTGGTAGTAACACATTTACAGTATTGCACATGAGTGAGAAACGAGAACTTTTCATGTCGTACTTCTACATTAATCTTCCATTTTATGATGACAATATTTACTTATATTGTAGCTATAGCGGCTGCAGACAACTACATCTGCCATTAGCTAGTTAGCTCATTTAGTCATGCAGCTAGCTGTCCAGACAGGTATATTGTTGTTTTCACCACTTGCACAGGAGCTCTGGACAGGGACAGGCCAGGGTTGGCTGGTTAGCATGCTAACTTTAACAGGGTAAAGATTTTCAGTATACTTCACTTCACTGCATAACAGAGACTAGATCATCATTCAAACATCAGAGTTGGTAATCGCCATCTGAGAACATGTCATCTGAAAGAGTTATGTGAGCTTTGATGGAGTTAAGTCAGATGAATCTGCTCCTTCATCAAATTCACCAGAAACACCATTTGCATTAGCACCGATCACCCAAACAATAACAGGGGTCATTACACTTCAGGACAAACATTTCAATTTGTCAAACACCCGGACTACTTTTTTTCCAGCTGTGGCATTTCCTGTCGCTGGAGCTAAAGCGATGCCCGGGGAGCCTTGAAATGCCAACTGTTTGCCCTTAAGAGCGCTTGGCATTCACTGTAAGGAAATATTGAGCCTTGCTGAAAGAAAGTCAGTCTCCCTGCCTTACAGAATGGCACTCAATAATAAACCATATTTGTCTTTCGTCCCCGTCAGTCTCTTCTTCGTGTTATGAATCATTCGTTGATTTACAGTACAATGGGGGGGGGGACGTGTCTTGGATAACTAACAATGGCTCTGATTAGTTTCTGCAGGAAAAGAGATGCAGAGTGCACCGAGCGATGGCTTACTGTCGATTAGTTTCACTGAGTGGGCCAATGAAGAGGCACAACAGAAGGATTTGAGATGAGTGAAGTGAAAGTGGAGTGGAGGGAAAAGGACAACAAAGAGAGAACAGAGAAAGGGGATGGGAGGGAGGAGGGGAGAGGAGGTGATATCTCCATTAACAGAAAGCAGCAGGCGGCAAAAGGAGCCACAGTGGGGAGAAATGGATGGCTGTGTGACTGACTCGATTGAATAAGAAACAGTTCCACTCCACAGACTCGAGCCTCATGCGATGATAAAGCAACATAAACAGCCTACCATTTGCACTTATTTCAACCAACTTCAAATACAACAACCTGTCAAAACAACTTTAAATGGAAATTCCACACACTGTGGCAGTGAGTGAGTCCTCCATCGGTTCATGTGTAGTCTTGCACTTTTATACACCTTTAACGTAAAGGAGACGTTCTGCGACGAGTGCGTTAAATGAGAACTGAGAGTTTTGACAGTACGAAGAGATTTATATGGTTCGAACAAATTACATTATCTAGGAGGGTTGACAACTGTGACAGTAATCCAAATAGAACATGCCGGTACATCAGTGGTGGTACTAAGCCATTTCAGGCAGGTTGGATCTATATATAATCTTAAGAGTACCAAATATATAAAGCTATACCACCAACAGCCCCATAGGTTTGGATCTCATTTAAGACTAACAATACATAGCTGCTGCTCTCAGGGCAAAGTTACCGACTCCCCTCTGCTATGCAATACACATATATCCACCAAGGCCCAAAAGTCTCCTTTTGTACTCACTCATGGACGCTAGACTTACCGGATGTGGACTGTTGTTGTAACGCCTGTCACTGGGAAACTTTCCTTCCGCTTCGCTACACGAAACAACACCATCCTCCAAGCTAGCCACCTACACACTGAAACTGGCAAGTCAACAGCACAAACATAAACAAGCTAGCAGCTGTTACGTTTTCTTCTGCAGGGGATTCAGCCATTTTAATGCCAGAGCTCACATCCCCATGTGCAACGCAAGATTCTCCACCACCACTACTTTCTTCCTGGGTTCAATGCCACTGTGATTGGCTTAAAGACAAGCAAACAATCCAGAGAGTGACCTCTGTCCAACACTGACACAGTGATGTGCAGGTCAGGCAATGCAAGACTGCATAGATACAAGCCATTCATGCATTATTACCTAAACATTTTTTTCTTTTCTTTAAAGCCCAATGTTAAAGAAAGTAAGATTCTGAGCCGAGACCCACCCTCCATCCTGCTTTTGTGAAAATCCATCCAGTAGTTGTTGTTTTTTTTGTGTGTCATCCTGCTGACAAACATGACCTCCTGGGCGGGGGGGTAAAAATAGTTTGTCCCTGTTGCCATAAAATGTCTTGATCAGTATGGACAGCCACTTTCTAAGCGCTCATGCTACCTCAGCACACAGCACTTTATATATCTTTATTTTTTGATTCAGTTCAAAACATCAAGTACCAGGTGCTCTTTTTTAACGCAGATACAATTTGATTCTTCCTGAATGTGTTTTAACGTGTCCTGTTCTGAATATGATGTGCTGTATTTCTTTTTTCCACATGCAGGCAATGACACATACCTGCCTAATTCTCACAAAAGGTGGACAATAGAACAATGAAGTAAAACACAATAGAACAATAAAGTATTCTCTTCTACATATAACAATGAATACACAATCTCAATCTACTATGTAGATAAAATAGGTGGAAAAATTACAAAATGTTCCCTATTCAAGGCCTTTACCCTTCAAGATTTGATACTTCGAACACTCAAGTGACTGAATCTCACATCTAGAATTGTTATGGTTGAAAGTTTCTTTTGAACTGATGTAATTCGTCCCACGTCCTTCTGAATGTTAGAGTTAAACATGTGGGTAAATAATAACAGAGCTTCCTCTTGTAGAAAATTTGCTTGAACCTGAGTAGTAGTCATGATATTGCAGTTTCTTTTGAGAACCGTCTGTCGAGCTCATTTGAATGTTCCATCTAAGACTAGGTAGAAAACATCAGTTTGAAAGCTACACTTATCTGGTGAAAACCTTCCTCCTACCTACTGGAGTAAGTACATGATGTCCCTCAAGGCGAGTGCTAAGGCTTTGCTTCAAACATCATTCTCAATTGCTTCGCCTGTGTTTGGCATTCTCAACAGATTTCATACTTTTTCAACTTTTCTGTCATGCCTTGCTTTGATTTTTGATTTATTTTTCTGCCTAATAAAAAAAAAAAAGTCAGCCCAGTCAGGAGGGTCGGGTCTTTTCCTCCCCTCAGAACTACTATTCCAGTTCAACACGACATAAAGTAAATGAACAGTCAGGGGGAAAACACCAGCATCATTTACATCTATTTCTTGCTTTTTTCATCTACATAAATTGTGTAATGCATACATTAGCTTCTCCATCTTATGATACTATGTGTTTGAAAATGTTGTGGAGGAGTGAAGTTGTCTTATAAACAGAAACAATAGGCAGCAGATTGTTTTCTTCCGAGGGGGTGAAAAGAAGCCCGTGATATCTCAGACTACACTGAATGTGCGTCGACACCAACAGAGAGCAATCTGGACTGTCCTCTCCATTTTGTGTCTGTCAGTAGTTATTGGTTTCATCCAAAGATAAATATCTGAAGAGTTGAGACATTAACATACAAACCAGTGTGTTTTTGCTGAAGCTGTTCTTCAAATATAATATGTGAGCTGATTATCAAATTATTAATTGAGCACTGGTTACTCCGTCACATTTTGATTGTGTAGTTTAACACATAATTTAACTTACTGTTGAAAATGAATAGAACTGAACCTCTTTTGAATCTTTTCTTTGTGTGATGCTGAGATTATTCACAATAAACAGTATGTTCTTACCTCTACGAGCATCTTTTTACACTGCTCTGCACAGAAGTCTTTCTTAGGTCCTTTGTTTTAACAAAAACAGAGCAACTGATAATCACGTCTGTCTCGGCTGAGTCCTAAATCATATAGTATAATTTTAAATTCAAGATAAAGTCATGGCTAAAATTAACCCAATCACATACCATCAGATGTGCGGCTCTAGCACAGCTAAAAAGCTGTCAAATAAAGAAATAAATGGATAGATATTTGAGACTTGGGAGTTTGGAACTTCCAGAAGTTGACTAAATTTACTTTAGAAAAAATAAAGGGCAAAAAACAAAAGGTAGAAATTTAAATATTAAAGATATTTAACATTTCATACTCTCATTTTCAGGTTGTCATTAACATTGATTAGCATCCTATTACAGTTGTCCAACAGATCTTTAAGACATTTATGACCTTAGTTGCTTATAACTGCTGAAAACTAAAAACATTTTTTAGATTTGATAAATGATTTGACGGGATTCACGAACCATTTGTAACTGAATGTGAATTTAATAGAATGCTATCAAATCCTAATACTTCTTTGGCTAATTCAATAACAAAATAATTATCATACCAACCTCCTATTTGTCTTCCCTGTTTCCATTTTGTCACATTAGTGCAGAAGCCTGCCTGCTCTGCTTGGTTGGTTAGTTTAACATTCACGACACCACGCTGGGTGAGAGACACATCACTGGATCCACTCCAGTCATGAAAGTTGTACTCTGGCAGACGTCTGTTTGGTTCTCAGCACTTCTTATCCCTTTTTTGTTGCTGACTCACATCTCAGCTGTATCAGCTGTGAGCCTGACTATCTCTAACTTTTCTTACCGTCTGTCTCAGATCTTCTGTCTGTCACCGTCTGCCATGGTAGATCTGTCATCTAAACCCACTTAACCATGTCTTTCTTTTCCTCTCTCTCCCCGCCCCCTCTACCTGTCAGTGGTATCAGGTAACAGGTGTTAGCTGTCAGTCTGATAATTTGTCGGGGCATTTTCCTGGGTTCCTGGTGAAGTCTTATATTAAATGTCCCTTGAGCGAGCAAACTGGAAAGAATTCGTTCTGACAGGTCATGTCAGTGAAGGCAACACGGTCAAAAAAGGGAAGGAATATTGAGGATGTATTGGAAGGATACAGAGGATGATAATGACAAAAATCAAAAAAATAGCAACGTTGTATGTCAAATGAGGATTAGCAGATTAAAGAATGTAGGTTTCTGTTCACCTTCGTAGCACTCTAAATCAAAAGAAATACTGTAATCCGCTACTAAACATGAACTCACATCACTGAGTGACTACACCCATCAGTCCAGGGTTCCTGTGGACGACATCTACAAATCCACCAGAGAAATAATGGATTGAAAAAGGCATGAAGTCTGTAATGTCTCTCCAAACTCCAAGATGTCTGATTCAATTACAGCACAAAATCTCTTCCAATAGTGCTCAAACAAGAAGGGAGCAGGAAATTACTTCCTCTGCTGGGTCCTCAACACACTCAGCTTGCAGCCGAGCACAATGACACAGTGAGGTCTAAAAGTGGCTGGTCTGCTCCCTTTGTGAGGAGGATGTCACAAAATACACCCCAAAGCTGTCATTTTTTTCAAAAAGAATATATTCTCTCTATATATATATATATATATATATATATATATATATATATATATATATATATATATATATATATATATATATATATATATATATATATATATATATATATATATATATATATATATATATAAACCCTAAACCTGCTGTCCTTATGACGCATCAAACCTCCTGTGTAAATATGGATATATCTCCAGAGCTGCTGACTGTACTCAACCATGCCCTTTAACAAACTTACCATCGTAATCACAATTGAACATGCTGTCACAGGTCATGAGAGTGCCATTACTGCTATATTAGGACTACTTGTGTCTACAGAGTGCTCTTAAAAACAAACCTAATTCTCTTTACAGTAAAGACAGTCTTTAGCTGAGCTCGAGAACAGACACTGAGAAAACGCTCTTTCACACTTCCAATTATCAGCCATTGTGTGACACCTATAGCTTATCCAGCCCGAGAAGCATTTACTCTGGTTAATTTGATGTGTAAAATCTGTGCAATAGAAGTAATTCAGGGGGCATACAGTCTTAAGGACCTTGAAACATAAAGGTACACCATATGGCTGGAATACAGTCGCAAATCCATGTATGGCATCGTGGATAAAGAGTGAGAAATCACTCCAGGGAGGTTAAAGTTGCTGGGAGAAGCATTTTTAAAGCAGGAGAAAAGCTTTAGTCACGGCCAAAGGGGTCTTTAAGCTCCTCAAGAAAAGTGTGAGCATGAAACAGAGTTACTTTCCACAGCGCATACTCATTTACTGTGCATGCAAACAGCACAGAGTAACCAAACAACACTGAGAATTAGTAAGCACTGCACCGCCAGGGGATGAGGGTTTAAATCTTTTAAGTACTGTTTAGTACTCTCTCAACGGTCTTCTGGTCACAGTGGTGTGTCGTATTTCAGCTCCAGGAGGAAGGTAAAGACAAAATATGGGAGTGAAGGTGTCGATTCACAGAGTCTGATTCCAGAGTGATTTCAAGTGAGCCGTGTGTATATGTGTGTCTCTACTGTATAATCTGCCTCACATCTGCAAACACTAATGCTGTAAATTTGGTTCCCAAGCAGCCTAAAACTAAAACTGAAGCCCTGCCATAACAATAAAAATATCACAGCTACAACTAACAATAATTATATCTCTTTTGTATGTGTAATAAATGAAAATACAATTAAAAAAGCATATATTCCTTCAGCATAATGAGCATGCTGTGGAAGAACAGTACGTCAGAACGTAATCTGTAATTCATGTCCATAGTTACCCTGTCAAGAAAACAAAGTAAAACAATCGGCTTTTAAAACAATACAATACACATGCTCAAGATAGCCTACTCATGGTATCATATTGACTATCCCTGATAGTAACAGTCAGCTGCTCTGCATCAGCCGTTATTGACCAGTTGCAATAAATGGAAACCCCAGCTGGTGCAGGCTGAGCCATCTGCCATTAACTCAGCGATATGAATTTACTCTCAGGCAGCACAGTTAATCAAAAATAATATCGAAATTGCAATAAGACCAAATGCAATATCCAAATCGTAGAAGTGTGACATTTTTTGATAAAGGCAGCATGTGTGACAAAGAGATGCCTTTAAGCTTTGTTCTTCAGATGTTAGAATAAAGGTTTGTTACAAATTACACTAAATGACATATTAATATTTTCTTTATGATACAAAAATGATCATTCCCACTGGATGTTTTTACTTTATCATGCAATATTAAGGTACTCTCTAATAAATAACCTTAATTGATGAATGTTGACATTAGAGCCCAACCAATACAGGATTTGGGGGCTAATTCAAACACAGATCTAAAAAATCAATATTTTAATAAATCAATCATTATTTTCCTATACTTAAAAAAAAAGAAGCTTCATATTTGACAACATATGCACCAATACCAACAGATATGCAGTATATAGGTCGGGCTCTAGAGTTTACATATAAGCGCAAAATAAAGATGCAACATTTCAAAAGTGTGTTGCTGGCGTCACTGAACGGCAAGAGTGTGTCCATGAAAACAAACAGCCAGCAGTTGGTGTGTGTATGTACAGATGGCAGGTCATGCCTCTGTGCTGGCATGGATGTGCATTTTGCGAGCAAAGGTTTCTGCAGAGCTAAAGACATTAATCATATTCCCTGGTGTTGTTTTTAGTCCAATAATCAGTAACCAAGAGAGAGCTTGTTGTGGATCAACACTGTAAATGTTTCATCTTCACGCCAGGCCCACTTGTGTTTTTTAAATGGCCCATTGCATTATGGTCTGAAGATAAACACTGTTGTTGCTGCGCCTGTGTGGGGCCATTAGGACTCTTAATATCGGAAAACTATTTTCTTAATCTGCCAATAATTATTTCATGGTTGCCATCGCTCTCTGCCTTACTGTGCACGTCTCTGTCTTTTATACCTGTCCATGCTATGCCTCCAGAATCACAAACACACAGACACACACAAAAGCACACACTCTCTCACACATACAGCCTGAGGCTGTATCCAAACCACCATGGTAGAGAGGACCAGGGGTGATGGACTATTGACTGATAGAGTTCAAGCAGTCTGTGTAACTCTTGGTGGTTAGCCAGTCATTTCAGCAACAGCCTTAGGCAACCTGCTACTATTCAGTGTGTGTGTGAGTTTGCGTCTGTGCGTGTGTGTATCAGGAATTGTGGTTTTTTGCAGTGGACTGATGGAATTCCCACAAGCCTGTGAGAGTGACTGGGAGGATGTCTGACAGGTGAAGATAAACCGGACCAACAGGCAACAGCGTGGAGACAGTGGGCTTTATAAGAGCAACATGCCAAACAGAACACATTGTCTAGTCTGCATAAAATTTGGCTATGTCTGGGATTTAGGGGGATACTCTCCGCTGCATTCCTGTATGTGATGGGGTTGGCAAGGCACAGGGGCTGTGGAGGTGTGTTCAGATCATGAATGTATAAGTTTATGTGTGTGTTTCAGTGTATATGTGACTCGATGGGAGCTCAGCGAGAGGGTGCAAGTGAGTAAACACCCATCAGTGACTCAAATATGCAACACTTCAGCATCTTGATGCACCTCAATTTATGGCATCCTCGATTTTCTATGTATTATTTAAAAGACGGAGTTTCCTTTAGAAAGCCGCATCTTTTTATCACACACATTTGTGTGATCCATCTCAGAATATAAACATTACAAAAACAAAACAGAAATTCATGTGCAGTGTTTTTCACGTGTGTTGTTATCTACAAAAATATTGTTTTCACATGGCAACGCTAAGACAGGGCACTGAATGTGGAAGGCAAAGTTGGCAGCGCCTCCTCAATTCTTGGCTGCTACTCTGAACCCACTCTATTCTTTATGACTCCAGACGTTAGCTTCAGGTGAAAATAGCTTACATGGCTGGTAATTGCTGTGGGTAAGATTTTACACACAACGTGCGTCTCGGCCAGCACGTGCTTCAAGTGAATAAAGTCAGAAATGTGCCCATATTTCCCCTTTCAAAATATTTGCTGCTGATCTATGCGTACCTCCATAATATCTCCTAGCATAAGCAGAATTAGCCTAATGTCCACCCACAAGTCAATGCAGCAGAAGGACATGGCAACACCATTCTACCACTTTATTGTTCAGCGGTTGACAGAAAATCAACAACCAGCATGAACTGCAAACTCGCGATTATGCTTTGTCACTGAATCAATGCAGAATCTTGAACATCTGCATCGCAATGCATCTTAGAATCAAGATATTTCTGCACCTCTACAAGAGAGACAAATGAAAGTGAATGTAACTGCAATGAGCCAGAAAGATGGGAGGGAATATATCAGGGATTAGTTATAGACCATGAGGCAGAGCAGTGGATAAATCAGCATCACCTCAGGGCAGCAAGAGAGGGTAGGAGTTCAAGACATCGCTCATTTAATCCAAATAAAATGCCAAAATTAAATTTCCAATACAAAAAAACGGAAAATATTCAACTGACACGACAACGGATGACTACAACGATTACAATGATAGCACTTCCACCATGACCTGAAACTGATCCAGTTAACGTTCATTGTCAGGGAGCTACATGGAAGAGGAGGAAAGGGTCGGATCACAAAACGGCAAGGCAACCTGGCTTTAAGCTGTGTGTGAAGTGTCATGACGGGAAAAGACTTTCATCTTTTACACCATCTTAAGTAGACACACTGATACATTTAATCCATACCACCACATGCTGCTCCTCTGCCATGTCTTCCTTCCTTCACAGATAAGGGCAGACACCATTAGGGCCTTTCCTGTGCACACGCACACACACACGCACACACACTCACGCACACACACACACGCACACACACACACACACAGGAGAGAATCCTAACACCCCACTTTGTAAAGACCAAAAGAGTGTGTGTGTGTGTGTGTGTGTGTGTGTGTGTGTGTGTGTGTGTGTGTGTGTGTGTGTGTGTGTGTGTGTGTGTGTGTTGTACATATGTCATTTTCCATTCCCTCTCGCAGCAGGTTTGGCCCTCCGCATCTGAAAAGTTTTGTGATCTGACGGCTCAGTTAGACCCTGATGTGATTGAAGCAAGTCCACTAGCAAATTTAATTGCTCGCACTGCTTCATACTGTCTCTAACATCAAGCGTTTTTGTTTTGAGAATGTCATATTCTGCTAATGTTAAAGAGTAAAAAGACAGAGAAAAAAAAACTATTATTACTTCAAATTAGTTAAGTTTATTTATAGCCTCCCTGGTGCAGAACCCTGAACACTGGGAACCAAAGGAAGTGCTTCACAGATCCTGAATGTGTGTGCTACATTTTTCAAGGTTTTGTCATGGAGTGATGCCCAGTGAGATCGAGTCTGTTCCCTCTCTTATATACAAGAGCTTCCGGCTAACAGACTCAGGTAAGAAGAGGCACAACTTCTTTCAAACACCATCTTCTCCATTTTTAATAAAGATTTGCATTGCGATAACGCTGGAAATAATCCTGATTAATTAAAGTTTCACAATTCCCCACCTAGCTGCATGTTTTGAGCGTGTGGGAGAAAGAAAAAAAAAACTCACACATGAAAGGAGAGCATAACTCCACATGGGGATCAGGAAGTCAGACTGTGAACATGCTTCAGCCCACCAGAGCTCAAATGAACCTCACCCGAGAGATTACTGTGTGAAATGTCACCACCTCATCAAAACATGTACATTAGGTTAAATCTCCTGTCAGTGTCCTTGACCAAGGTGCTGGCTAAGATCTGGAGTCTGTCCCAGAGTACTGTACATTAGGCTGTACATTGTATGACATGTGATAAAAAAAAAATAAATAAAAGGTTCTTCCCCTTGCTTGGAGTGCAAAAGTTCCTTTTGACCTTATAAACGATAGACGAGAGAAATTCAAGTCAACGTCCACTAGCTATCCGTTTTTCTAAATATCTTATCTGCATCTCCTAGTCTTCCTCTTCCTTAAACTCAATCCACTGAGGAGGACCTTGACATGCGATGAAAAGCTCCCGAATAAAAAGCAAGCCGATCTGGTCAATCTCTAATGATAATATTAATTGATTCAAATTGAAATTTATTCTCTAATTTCAGACCCTGCAGGTACACTGGCCAGGCGTGTGCATGTGTGAGAGAGAGATTGTTAGGAGACAAAGGAGAGGCGGAGAGGCTGGGCTGGGGAAGAGCCGGCTAAGATCTATGGCCTGTCAGTAACACTAATCAGGCTCTCCCCAGCAGCATTCATCTCTGGAGCGGCACCACGAACTGGGCGCTGACCAGCAGCCAGCCAGCCAAATAACCACGGGCTGCCATGACTACAGCATTGCTTCAGCTGCCCAGAGATAACAACAGCAAAGGCAGATTCTTCTAAAAGCCTGACATGTCATATTGAGCAGCAACGGCTTCAAAGTTGTGTTGTTATCTTAGCCGTGCTTCGCTCATTTTGAAAACCGTGTCTCTGCTTGAAGAGGCTTTTTGCCTCCTACTTGTCGACAAGCTGCCTGGCGAAATAATTGTTAGAAAAACTAAAAAGGAATAAGAGCAGACAGGGGATACTGTGATTGCGTGAGGGTGTACACCAAGTTTTCATCCGCAACAGGATGAATGGAGAATGAGACAACATTATGGGAATGTGACGGAACACCATGTAAGACATGGAAAACGTCTTCTGACTGACTTCAAGGGGGAAGAAATTTTAAGAAAATGCAGTCAACAGTCCATCAGCACCCTTTTTATTCTTGTAGCTCTATTGTTGTGCCATTTCCACAACTACTGCTTCTCCCTGCCACCATTATATTCACTTTCAATCCTCTGCAGATTGCATCTGACTTTGTCAAAGTTGTCCGCATTACATTTGAAAGAATATGTCATTGGAATAAAAAGGCAAGTGGGAGGAGGAGCAGGGGGCCAAAGTAATCAAGGGAGCTGAAAAGCGTGAAAGTACCATTACTCATAATGCCGTACACACATAGGAAAGATAAATGACTGCAATCCAATGGCAGCCCTCTAATACTGGATCCAGTTAGGTGGAAAGGAAGAGAAAAACCTTCCTCTTGCTTACCATCTAACCATTGTTTCAAATAATTGTTGCATATTGGAAGCGTGTATGAAAATACATGTACTAAAAGCAGTGTGAAACAATAGGACTGTAAAACAACAGCAGCAGCTTGTGACTTTATAAACCAAGGTCACACACCCACAGACTGTGACTCTGTTATGAGCATCCCGAGCCTCACACTGTGATACTATGGATGTTTTGAGCTTGTCCTATTTGCTGTAGTTGTTCACAGGGTTGTGGTTGTCAAGATGAGACTTACAACCCCAATACAGACAGGGGGAAAAAAGGCTTTTCTGTGAAATACAAAACATAAAGGAAAGCGTAATAACAACAGCAGACAAGATGCTGCTTCCTCCCTCTTCAACAACTGTGGTGGCTTTACAGGTGACAATTATCTGTGCCTCAGGCTACATGCTCCAGCATCTGGAAGCACTTCAGGATTGAAGATGTGCGCTGGGGGAAGCTGACCACTGAGGGAGAAGATATGGGAACAACACACTTGACTGCCTCAAGGTTTCTCCTGGCCAGGAAAAGTTATATATCAAAGGAAGCACTGTGCAGCATGGCCTTTAAATAACATGGCGATATTTTCAGACTACATTGCAATTTGCAATTTTTACTGTAACTTGATATTTTGAGATCTCCTTTTAGCACTTCATAAATGCTAGATGCAAAAAAACCTCAATACTGATATTGTGACAATATTGTAAAGGGTTGGCAAAATATCGACACAATGAAATCAGTGATAAAAAATGATCAGTAATGTGGAAATAATGACGAAGTGGGTAAAGGAAAGTATTAGAACAAGTAGAACAGTCAGGAAAATTGCACCACTTTAATGTAATGCAGCCTTTAAAACCAGGAAAAGACGACACTTACGCCATGTCACGATATCAATAATATCCAAAACCTATGACGATATATACTGCAGTCTCACATCACTAAGTAACACACACTCATTTTTTCCAACAATTAAGTACATATACAGTAAAACCCAGACATAAGAAACACATTTTTCAAGGGCTTTAGTTCTTGGTAGCATGCTGTGCTAAGAAGAACCATGACTGAGGTAAATTATTTGTCATGGTTTGTATAACATTGGTTAAAAAAACAACAGCTCCTCCTGACATGAGCACATGCCTCCCAGTGTGATTTCAGTCTCTTGAAATTTTTCAAAAGTTGTTCAGCTGCTCAGAAAGCTGTGGGAGCTGGAGAGAGAGGTAACAATTGCCAATAGCAAAAAAGTTTGGGAAACAAAACAAGAGAGAGAGAGAGACAGAGAGAGAGAGAGAGAGAGAAAGAGAGGCGAAAGAGTCAAACAAAAATACAAACGGAGACAGAAAGGAACCGAAATGGAGAGAAGTAAGCAGAGTTAATTAAGGAGCTGCTTCCACTTGGAGGAACCATGAGGCTCACACAATAAGTATTGAGAGGCGGAATAACACTCAACTGAACTTATGTCATGCACTGGAAACAACCTGCAGTAACAGTGAGAAACATTTATGCGACGTTACATCATGTTTCCCTCTGGGCTCGGAAGCAACTGTTTCTGTCAGGGCTGCAGAAACGTCTGGGTCAGGGTCGCAAACTAAACTCTGCCGTGAAATTGTTCTGGTGGCTTCAAAGCTGTTTTCTATGTGAAAATTGTCTTACTGGAGAAGTGACGTTACTGGCTTTGCTCTACAGCTACTGCTTAAGGTAGGCTCAAGTAGGCTGTATGCTAGCAGGGGAGCAGGCAGAGATGGAGCTTATGTAGTTTTAGCAACCTCAGAAAGGACCGCAAGATAACAATACAATGCAGTATATGCCTCCAGCAAGAAACCGCCATCAAAAAGCCACAAATAATGCTCAGAACGGCACCAGCCCTGATGAGTCGATTACCGAGTGCCGTTAGAAATGTTCAATTCCATTCTTTTCCCTGTCCGCTCTCGATAATAACTGTTCTAAGCTGGTAGGCAAGACACATATGAACTTTGATTGTATTTCCATGGAGTGATAATCATACATTTTCATCCTTGAGCTGCAGAACTCTGCTGCGCTCGTTAATCGACTCGCAGGGCTTCCCCACAACAGGAAGCTGCAGCAGGAGAGTGGTGAGCTGTGTTCATTTTACAATAGTAATCTGGCAAAGCTAGCAGATGTTTGATGCCTCAAACTATGTGCTGCAGCTCTATTTGCACTGTTGCTTAAGTTTGGTGCTGTTCTGAGCATTATTTGTGGCTTTTTGATGGTGGTTTCTTGCTGGAGGCTTAGACTGCAGTGTATTGTTATCGTGCGGTCATTTCTGAGGTTGCTAAAACTACGTAAGCTAGCAGTCTGCAAACTTTATATCCTGAGGGGGTTCTTACTCAGTGCAAATGTATTAGCATATAGCAATATAATGAAACTAACAAAAGTACTCAATATGTAGACGTGATGTATTTAGAAGAATGCATACTACATAACAATAATTCCTTTATAAGGCTCATAGACTCAGACATGTTGTATAGTTGTCAGCACAAGTGAGTGGGCAAATGTGTGTATTTTTCCAGCTTTTGAGGCTGAGAGGAGTGAGACACATTAGTCCAAATAACCAAGACCAAGAGCTGCAGCCCTGTGACAACAAGAAAACAATTAATTCTAAAATTAAATTGAATGTTTTTATCTAGTTTCCTGTCACAAGAACAAAGGTTTTATTGTCCCCCCATTCCTGGCAACACTACATCAAGCAGAAACAACATCCTGACAATTAGAAGAGGTACTGCGAAAAATCGCAATTGTAACACGGCTCACTCCGAGTGAGAAACAGTGGGACATTTTTACAAGATGATATTTTACAATATGGGAATTGTGGAACAGGTTTTTTCCATCTCTCTCATTCTCATGCCAACACACACACACACACACACACACACACACACACACACACACACACACACACACACACACACACATCCATCCTCCCATAAAAGTTTTAGCAAGAGCAGTGTTACCAAGCTCCACCCCTCAGGCAGAAACTTTTCCCTTACTTTACCACCACAGTGTGTTGTCAGAAGAGAGGACACGATGTTTCCCTGAAAGAAAAGAAGGCCCAACACAAAGCTGCCTGACCTGGATGCACTTGCAGCTGTAGCTACAGCGAGCAAATCACATTACAGACTGATAAAGAACGTCGATTCATCAACACGAGGCAAATCACAGCCCGGAGACCTTGACGTTTACCATAAAGAAACTTTGTGAGGAAGATATTTTTTTCTTGATAAGAGACAGAGAGTCAGATGGTCAAATGAACTTCCCTCAAGTCACTTTATATATCTTTTTCTTATTCTGAAATATTATATTTAATTAATGGTTAACAAATTCTTAAATATGCTAAGCTCATGGCAGCCTGTTGTCGTTGTTAAAGCTGTGTAAGTGTAGGTAAACAACTGGCTAAGTTTAAATGAAGCAGGTAAGAATCATTAGCATTCACTTTTAGCGTTATTTCTGTCCACACTATGATTGACTGGACAAATTTCACTTTCCTTTAAGATCTTTTGGTCTCCACCACTGACTTTGAAAAATGTGGTGACAGCTTTCCAGAGAGTGAAGAGGAAGAGCCATGAAGATGAAGGGGGCATCTCCCCTGGTTTCAAAATGAAGTCTGATTTCATGTGAGCTTCTGAGAAAATTACCCTTCTTCTCCCTTGATTTATTACCTCAGTTTCCTACGGAGTTTATGGTCTTAAATTATGGCCCATGGTGACATGTTGCTAATATGGGCTTCGAACAGTGTTCTCCCACCCTGCACACTCTCATCCAAATGTTGTTGCTTCTGACGACCGTAATGCCAAACTTCAGAACAGCAGTCCACAAACCAATGAGCTACATCACAGTGTGTTTCAATCTTTCCATCAACTCCTGAGAAAAATATCGAGCTCTTTAGCTCGCTTGATGCTTCGCTTTGTTCGCCAGGCCACTCAGTCACATTGTGTGTCTGCACTGTGGTGCTAGGCAGGTAGCATCAAGTGGGTTTATCAGATCTTTTCTGTCACGCATAGCTGCCAAATAAAAAACTGTGGGTTTCCCCTTCACTGTCAGCCTCTCTGGACTTTGAGCTTTGAGTGTCAGTTTGGTGCCATTTGTGCAATAATAATCTTTCCGATATTCAATTCAGCAGAAACAGCAAATACATATAAAAGTATAAGCGACAGCCAATAGGTGAGAGTGAACAAAAAGAACAAGACTGCTACAGACCATCACCAAAATCTTGCTGATTATCATGCTAAGCACTTAACATGCTCATTCCTGCATGTATTAAGTAAATCCCCCTGCTGTACTTAAATATGCTGTAGGCCGCATAGCCACATAACTGTCAAATTTATAAAATACTAAATCATCAGCAATCAATTTCATGGATATGGGATTTCACTACACTAAAGCTACTACACTCCATTTTTTCTCCATCTCCTCTGCTTCTCCTCTTAATCAACACCATGTCCTGTTCTCCCCCGTCTCACCTCGCCCTAACTCGCCTCCTCCTGCGATCATACTGTTCCATCCTTTTAGCTCTTTACCTCTCTGTACACAATTTCTCAGCACCGTGCCTGGAGATATTGCCAATGTTTAGAGTACTAATCCATCTAGATGCAGTGACAGGACCGTCGTAAGTGTGTCGTGATTGATGTTGTGGATCATTTCTACTGCGTTTCACAGACTTTCAACAACCCTCATGGAGCATGGAGCCTAAACTTAGTGTATTTAGAATATGATCACAATAGAAGTGCAAGAGAGCTGGTTAGCAAGGAGTGACTATTTCAGCGTAAAACATGATGTGTTACATTCTGGTTTATTGAGGCTACTGTCACAAATATCAACTTATTAATCCATCTATGAGAAATTACTATGGTAAGCCAGAAAGAAAACAACCTCCTCTCGCATGCTTCATCCTCTGCAGGCTCGTTTTCCATTTTCTTTATCTCATTAAAGAAACCCCTAAAAAGGAAAAAAAAAACTTTCTGTCTGGGTGTGAGTCCTCTAGCAAAAAGGTACATAATAAGCTTTGACTTTAAAAAATGAGTTGGCCTGAAGGTGTGAGGTGAGGTGGCAGTTACATAGTACAGGGGTGTAACAAGACATTAAAAATACAGAGGGTTTAAGCTGGGAGACTATATTTCTTTAGATGAGACAAGACTTCTATATATTTCCCTTCAAAAAGAATTTCATTATTGATTGAAAAATGGAAATGGCCCTGCAATAAAAATCCATGGACATGACCTTGATGTCCTCAGCGGTAGTTTCAGCCTTGGTACAATAGATGAGAGCAAAAAGGGGCCATGGCACAGTGTGAAGACAAGTCAATAATCCGATAAGCAGAAGGACAGACGAGGCAAAGTCAGCGTCGAGCGAGCCGGTCACACAGAGGCGGCGCTCATCACCAGAGAGCGCTTTATCCAGGGGAGCTGCGGCACCGAGGGGAGCACAAGTGTTTTGAAGTCATTGTAGTTGTCTTTGGCACAGCTGACCCGTTGCTCGCACCGTGGCATCAGCCAGCTTGAAGCTGCTAGCCGTTCACTCTCTCGCCGATCTTTTCTATCGTTCTCTACTCGTGTCTCTACCAGACGCTCAGAGGAGAATCAGGTTGAGAAGGAAAGAGACGCTGAAATCAGATCCACCTTTCACATTCCTGGCATAGCATTTACGGTAGTCTAGTATGGGTCAAGATGTCAGGCTTTCAAGAGTGTCTGTACACATTAATATTTGACATGCGTGTCAGGGGAGAAAGCACAACTTAGATTTACAACAGTGTTCAAATTGCAGGAGACACAATGTTAATTATAGTTTACAAATAACAGTGATCATGCTGGAGCAAGTGACAGTTCAAGGTAGCAGATGTTGATTTGACCGGCTATAATGACAACAGCAAATGTACTGCTGTGGCTGGTAAACAGTCATTTTGTTCATTTTTTTGGCAAAAGAACAAAAAACATCTTGGCTGTTATCAGCTCTCTCTGAGCCATTTTCTGTACATTTATCCTTGTCCAGAGGAATGGGCAGTATGTAATGCCTCCCTCGACTATCTGTTGGTGTTGAGAATGAATGAAAAATGTGTTTGTAATAATGCTTTTTACAATCATATCTTGCTTTTGTCAATTTAAATCGCACGCTCTGAAAAATCTCACTTAGACATTCTTCCTGCTTTTGCTTAGCCGAGTATGTCATCCTCCTTATAATCATTTCAATTATTTAGAAATTACTTCTCTGACAAACAGTCAAAAAAATAACCACTTGACAAATGTTCAAATAAATCTAATTTATCAGTCGATCTGTTAGGCCTTACACTGATTCCTTGTATAAAAATCATCTAGCTACTACGCACCTATAATGTACATAAAATACACATAATGTATCGCATGCCACTTATCTAACACCAATTATTCATGCTGTGAGGTCAACTAGACATTTCTGTACAATATAACACTGAGCAGAAGAAAAACATAAGAGATGCATATTGCTGTATTTCTGCACGACACATCCTCGGCGCTGTAATTGGCTGCACCTGAATGAGAACAATAATGTGATTCAAAACAAAGTTGGTGGTATTCACACTGTTACTCATGCTGTTACCACCTTTGCAACTTTTTAGTGTTATGCTTGGCCTGCTGCTTCATTCCACGCGAGACAGTAGTTGCACGGTACTCATTAGGCCTTTGCGCTGCTAAAGACTACGCAGCTTCACTGCATGGCAGCTGCTTCACAGCCACTTGATAAAGGCATCCGGGCCAGAATGCAAAACAGCTATGAATCGTGCTGGAGTTTGTTTTTTTTTACAATCAAATGTTATGTGGCGCTACGGATGCTGATTCTGATTGTACTCGTAGTCCACAGAAGCTGAAGAAACTGAACAGACGACTCACAAAGTCTAATGAGGGGAGACATGCCTCTTTTATACCCGCGACTATGATTTGAAAGTTGCAGAGAATGACTCTGTGGCAGAGATATGAGGTCGATGCAGGTCTTTTAAATAAAATGATTCACTCATTGGGGAACTGCCTCCCAAACAAGTGCAGTCATTCAAAACCCACTCACTTATTCCAATAGTGTGCCTGTGAATCAAGCTTTGAAGTCTGACATCTGTGTTTGTTTTAGTCTCACAGCACAGAAGTCTTTCAATCCCTCTCTGACTGACTTGTGACTGTGTAAGGGTTGAAGTGGGATAAGACAATCTGCATTAATGTTTGACTTCCCTTTGAAAGAGAAGTTCAAGAGATTCAGGAGCTAGCTCAGGTAACCCCTGCTCATTGTGTGTAATTAAATCACTGCTATTCCACATTTGCAGGTCAATAGATACATCTTCCAATAAAAAATAAACGCTTAAACACCTAATTCTATGCTATTAACAGAGTGGCAACGTCCCTTTTTCATGAAAGAAAAGCTGCTCTGGTGTTTCGTGGCAGTGTTACTCCAGGCCAAATAACACACAAGAAATTCCTCTGAAATGGAGCCTTCAACCATGGTGGGTGAAATGAATCCAACAGTGTGACGAAACCAGCTGACACAACCGAGAAAGAGCAAAAAAAAACATGAGGTGGAGTGGCAAAGGAGCATTCGACCAGTCAAGGTCGGAGACCAGGAGGAAACTGCGTAATAGACAAACCGTTTTGGTGGTAAATTTTGTGTGTGTGTGTGTGTGTGTGTGTGTGTGTGTGTGTGTGTGTGTGTGTGTGTGTGTGTGTGTGTGTGTGTTTCAAAGCGAGAGGCATAAACAGAAGGGAAAAGAAGGACGTAATGAATAAGGGGAGGCAGAAAGCCACTGTGTGAAAAGATGAAGCAGGTAATTTTCATTTTTCCACATAAAATTCTCCTCGGCCGACTCCGACTGCCCCCTCTCCCTCCTCCACCTGAACTCCGCCCTACCACATTTTCCGTGGCTTTTGGCTCTTGATTTGAATTTAGACAGGGAACAGTGAGCAGAGTGCACGGCTGAGGTTTACAGCGGGTGATTTGTCCTCGCTACCCTTGGAGGCAGTCAGAGGGACAGAATTCTGTTTTTTTTCTCCAGGCTGGGCAGCAGGCAGGCCAGAAAAAGAAAGTTATCTAGAGGTTACATACACTGGTATATATATATATATATATATATATATATATATATATATATATATATATATATATATATATATATATATATATATATATATATATATATATATATATATATATATATATATATATATATATATATGTATATATATATATATGTATATTCATGTCCAAATGGGCTAGAGTTTTAAGACACTGATCATGTAATCATAACATCACTGGTTCAAGTCCAGCTATCTCCTGTCCACTCCCTACTGCCATCTACACAAAGCCAGAAAAAAATGGGTGTGTGCAGCCAAATTTCCGTAAAAATTATGTTCATTTTGCACAGATCTGAAAAGTTAACAGTGTTAATGCAGGGAGTATTGTTATCTTAATATAGCATAGTGTCAATTTTATGGCCTGCTTGTTTTTCTTTTTCATAACAAAAATATTTCCTGACCTCAACCAAGTGTTTCAGTCACTAAACCTCAGAGAAGCAACACACGATTGTAGTTTAAATATGAGGATAACTGCACAGGCACAAAGTGCTACTTCAACAATAGGATGCCTTAACCACGGTCTGCCAACAGGGCTGACTCTGAAATATTGATTTTCTAATTCATATCACTCTTTAGTTGAATGATCTGATATTGATTCATGAAACCCAGAGATCTATCTTTAAAGTTAAGCCTTCTCCTGTTGATGCAGCTTTAAAATGAACACTTGACAAATCCGACTACATTTTCCATTTGGCGAGAAAATCTCTGAAGGCTAACCACCACGCTGGCAAGTAAATGTTTGTACCCAAACAGTCATGGAATTGCAAACTACGATGAGGGTCTTTACTGTGTTATTTACTGACGCGCTGCTTTTTTCCTCTCTGTAGCCTGTTTGTTCCGGAGTTTCACATTTTCCAAGGGGCATTCTGGTGCACCCAATGAACTCTGAAATCAACATCCTTTTGTACAGCAAAACATGTGGGCACTAACAGGGACTCTGTGGTGCATTCAAGTGCAACCTGTAAACTCAGAAGTCTCTATCGAAATAGGAATAAAGCAGTTTCAAACAGGTTTCCATTTTTTACACAGACAAATGTGTAAATGCTCGCTCCTCTAATACTCCTGTTGTTTCACTACAGTATTTTTTGTTGGCTGTTGAGAGGAGCATCAGATGCTGATGATATCTAATTACTTTTCTAGGGGCAGATTTTAAGCACAAATCTCTGACACCATTTAATAAAATTATTGATCAATATGTATATTTTTAATAATACACCAGGTTAGGGGGTTGTTTCTACAATTGACAGCAGTAGTTCTCTCAGAATCTCTTTTTATTTGAAAGTTGGACAATATAACTGAAACATCCCAAACTGAATTAGAATCAAAATCAATTTGGAAAATCAGTGGGGATTCAAGTGGGTCGTGTGTGTCTGTATGACCCCTTGCATGGCCAAAATCTGTAATCTAATAATCAGCATCATAAATTGAAAAAAACAAAAACAAAAAACACACCAACGTTTGAAAACTCACCTGCTGTTTGTTCCTACAGCAGGAGAGCATGTCTGGAAACACACAAGCTCCTCTGAAAACATGGTTTATGACATTTTTGGATGTCTTTAAAATATTGACAGTATACTGTTTGTTTTCCATATATTAATTATCAGAGATAATGAATAGAATTAGGCTATTATTATGGTTAGTGATGCACGGTTCCTCCAGATAAAAAAATGAGCAGTGATGGTACAGTTCGCAACAGAACGCCTTAACTTTATCACATATGGTGTACACTTCAGCTTCATTAGTTAGTTTAAAAATGTATTGAATAAATAAGTTTAGACATGTTACCAACTTATCATAAATAACGAGGGTTATACTATATATTGTGCAAGAAGAAAATGGCAGTGTGGAAGAAGAATTGCTTAGAGAAAGAGTTACATAACCGACAATGAGAACATCCAACTATGCTGCTTTCTCTGAACTAAAACTTGTGTAACAGTTGTTTCTGCGTCTTAAGCCAGTCACAAAGAGAACAGGCTGTCCATGAACCAAGAGGTTTTATAATTGAGGGCGAAATAAGAAGTTTGTTCTTCAGTGCCTTGGCGACAGAACAAGAAATAAAACATTTTGTTGTCTGTTTGATAGATTACCATCTGCCTACTATTCCCACAGCCTGATTCTTCAATCAGACACAACCATAGATCTTTGCAGATAAATCCCTCTCTCTAATACTGTAAGAGGGAGATGGGAGGGGACAGGGAAAACAAATCTAAAATCTAATTTCACATACAAACAGTAGAATGTGTACATCAGATTACAATCAAATTGAATTTCCTACTCCCTGTCTCCCAAGTTGCCTTTTTCCTACATCCACTTGTACACAAACCTTCTTCCGTTGTTTGCTTTGATATTACAAGACATCAGCTCGGGCCGTCCTTCCTTTCTGTCGACCCATTCTGAGTACCCCGAAGCTTTTCTTGCTGTCGTCTGACATTTTTATTTTCAGACGGGTGGGTTCAAATGCTTTTGCAGCCACAGCGTTTATGAATACAATAGACACTAATCATCTGCAGGTAATTTCCCAAGGTGGAGAACTGAACTCACAGATTTCCCTTGAGGTGGCTGTCTGAAAACGCTCCCACTTCTTGTGCCTGCTGTTTTACATACTTCCCATTTTTCTCGTGTTTTCATCATCCTCTACTTGTCGCCTCCTGACAGACTCCAAAAAACACGAGCGGTATTTTTGGAGGACTCGGATTGTTGGTTATTGGGTGTGTAATAATTAGACAAGTTAATTAAAAAATAATAAAAAATATGTGAAGTGCTGTTAATGCCTCAAGAAATAACCGGGTTTGCCAGGTTCTTATGATTGCAAAAACCCTAATACAAATAAACCTTTCAAAATTACCCCCGTTCTCCCTCCATATATTGTTAGCTTCACCATCAATAGGTCCTGACATTAATTAAATCTCAGCCAATCAGGAATGTGGATCTCACATCACATTGTTTGCGCAGTTTAGTGATAACGGGTCACTGAGGTCATCAGCTTTATAGTACAGCTGCAAGGTCACAACGTAATCATACAGACCTTGATTTTTAAGTGTGTGGGGATGCGAGAAAAAGCTATGGGACATAAAAAAGCCAAACTCTCGAAGCCATAAAGCCGTTAAACATGAAGATGAGTCGTGACCTCACATTAGTGACAACTCCAGAGCTGCTTCTGGTATTATGTTGTTAAATTAGCTGGAGAATTGGAGACAGCTGCATGTTTTATTTTAAGTATACTTAAAAATAGCATTAACTTTCAAGATGCAATCAAAAGTGTCGTCTCTCAGTCAGAGCTCGACTAATTTCGCATATTTTCCACCGTCCTCACTACACTTGTTTTCTCTCTCTTATACAGTGAATTACCACTGTTGTTTTGTTTCTCTCAACCTCTCTCTCTTCTCGCACTTAAGAGCAGTCACATTAGTGGATGATCCATTAGGTGAGAACTACAGAAAGTGAAAACGCAGCTAGCGGGCAAACTGTTAACACAGCAAGGTTAGCAGATAGCCATCAGACTGTTATCAGGAAAGGTCAAAGCCATAATGCAAATGTGTGTCTGGTGTGTGTGTGTGTGTGTGTGTGTGTGTGTGTGTGTGTGTGTGTGTGTGTGTGTGTGTGTATGTGTGTGTGTGTATTATGTAGCTTTTCAATGGAAAGAGAAGGTTTCACATATTTCCCTCATGAAGTTTGTTCTTCAAATGAAGCTTTGTCTTTATTCCGTGTGTCTGTGGGAAGATTTTCTCACTTTGATAGCATCACAAGATTCATTCACGAAATTTTACAGGTGTGCATCTGCAATCAAAATGAAGGTGAAATCTGAAGACAGGTGCGGTTCAAGCAAGGGGACTGAACACTTTACACAATTGGTCCACAGTTGTTTTGAGTCACAAAAACTTTACAGATGATGAGATCAAAACGAAGGCCGAGCTAAATCTAAAATCTAAAATCTACAGCTTTTAAATGGTACAGATTATCCATGTAAAATTCCAGTATCATGACGAAGCAAAAGTGTAGTAATGACTAACGTGTAGTCATGGGCCGGAGAGTGAACATGCTGACGGGCACTGCGGCTGTGATCCCGTCCCAAAATGGTTTCTAGCTCTGTTCTTTTTTTCAGGGATAAACTGATCAATCAAAGCTGCTCCAAAGGACGGATGCTGCAGAGGGATAAGATCTGTAGCAGCTCGTCTTTATCACGTTAAGTTCCCACAGGCCTGAAGCAGACTGGACACGGATCACGCCTGGAACATTTAACTTTGGCATTTGTAAACTGACAGGAGTTAAAACAGTAGCTGTTGATGAATAGATGTGCACTGGTTTGATGTGTCATCATGAGACAGAAGCTGCTTGTTATTTTCATTTTCGGGGGGCCTGGGTTATTGACTTGTCACTGAAATGGCTGACACTCTGAACCTCACAAGTTATCCATTTTTGTATTTTTTTTATTATTTTTTTAAAATCTTTTAAAGTGGAGCAGTTGCTCTTCAAGAGTTTGCTTCTGGTTTCTCTCTGTGGTGTGGTTGTTGTAAATGTAACCTGCTGCCAATTAAAAAGTAAGTGAACTGAGTGCGCATCAGAAAAAAACTTTGCAGTAAACCACCAGTGTGTTTAAATTGTCCCATGTGGTCTCTTCCCGTATGACACTTTATTCTGCACATCTGCTGTGTCCATGGCCTTGCTTGTCATTCTTTCACCTGTGTTTTTCGTCCTCTGCCTCCTTCAGTTTGTGTATTGATCTGTCTATTTTCAGTCTCTCGCTCTCTCACACGCTCGTATAGCATCAGCATGTGTGGCAACCCCGCCATCTGTCCTCTTCACCCTCCTCCCCCTGTTTGCTGCTTGCTAATTTGCTGGTTAATTATAGAAATGCAGGGGATCAGTGCAGTCTCTCCATAACATAGGCTGTGTTTACTGTCTTTGGAAAGAGCTGATTGTAATGAACTCATCAAACATTTGGCCTATAAGCTAGCCAGTCAGCCAGATAGTCAGGGAATAGATTTAAGTACATACACATTTAGAAATACCTACAGTGCAAATTCTTTAGTCTAAGCCAGGCAGGTAATTTCAGGGGAAGATGAGTAGCTTCTGTAAAATTGCTTGGGCAGCTAAATTCCAAATTGGTGTTGGGAAGATAGTTAGCTCATCTGTTAAGTCCTACAGATGGCCTCAAAACATGCACTGTAATAAAACAGTGTGTACAGTGTCCTTTTGCAAAGTATACTCTCTGAATTTGCTGCTTCATTGAATTTGCTGTACATCTGCATCAAGCCACTAAAAAAGAAAAGAAAATCAAAAACTTAAATCCCCAGTAGAAAAAAAAAAAGCTTTACAAGTCAAACTGTTTAGACCCAGAGACGATGACGACAATATTCAAAAAGTGAGTGACAGCATCCTCCTCAGCGTTTCTGTCTCATATTCATCATCATCATTTTAGTCTTTACTCCGAAAGCAGCTAACAGGTCTGAATGCTCTGTTTTCAGAGTCATAGCAGCTTTAATCTGAGCCATTTGTTGAATTTGTTTCATCAAAATACGTTGTGGGGGAAAAAAAACAACATTCTAATTAAATGTTTAACTGAAGTACAGCAGTTAAATCAAGTCAGTGACTGACGGCAACTTCATGGGGAGACAAGCTACAATTTTGCCCAACTGGCTGACAACACCAGCACCTCAAATATATCACTGAAGTTTTCAGACTAAATAAGGAATCCCAGCTTCATCACCTCATCCAACATGTGTAAAATGAAAAGGGATATCAAATGATTTAATGACTCCAAGTGAACTGAGAAATGGTATATCATTTTCAACAGGTCTTGTCAGTGATTATTCAAAATATGTAAATCACAATCTATGGCAAAACATAATTTTTTTTATTCCTGTATTTTCGCCAGAGTAATGTTTGTGCATGTTGTCCAAATAAGAAATAAAATGTTCTGCACACCCACGTTTGCTGTGCCTAAAATATACCCAGTCAAACAAACTAAAAGATAGCAAGATATTGTAATCTTCAATAAAGAAAAGAAAGAATTGTCAAAGCTTTGCTCTAAGAAAACAAGCAACACAGATATTTCAGTGCTGCAGCTGAGCGATATTTGGACCTTGGGTTGCAGGTGGGACAACAGATGTCTGACGATGGAGCTAATCAGACTTCCTGCTTGGTCTAATGGCTGAATAATTGTCCCGGGCTTAGCTGCGGTCCGATAACGCCCTATCAGCCCCGAGTCGTCTTACACAGCAAACAGGGAGGGAAAGTAATGCAATAGTGAGCGCGGGGAAATTTTATTAGAGATGATAAAGAATGGATTCATAAGTCTGGATGAAAATAGCAAGAAGCAGAGAGCTGCAAAGCTCATTGTTCTGAACAAAAAAAATGGCTCTCATCCTCTGACCTTTCAGATACAGAGCGGGAGAGAGAAGGAGGATCTCATTGTGTGCAAGGACCCTTGTGTGATGAATTATTGCCCCACCCTCAGTCACACATAGAGAAGAGCCTCTTCTAAAAAAACCTTGGAAAAGGTTCTACTGTGAGCACATAATCAGAGAGTCCGTTTCCATTGTTACACTGCAGTTAACAGAGAAATGTAGAGACTTCATATATAGAGGGTGAACGTGCTTCCATTAGCTACAATTTCAAGATACAGCCAATTCAATTTAAACACAAGGACAGGTATAACTAAGTTCAGCCCATAAACACTGTTTATTTTGCATACAGTTGAAGGACCTAAAGATAAGACCAGCATTCATGTATGAGGAACATCTATTTAGAAGTGTGTGTGTGAGACGCAGCCCATGCTTGGTACGTCCACATCATCCACTTCTTTTTTCATATTCCTTACGTTGTCATGTAAAATGACGTGGCTGCGTTGCTTGTCTATTTCACACGCGTTCAGCATCTCCTTGATTGCCTGTTTTACACGCTCTGCTGTATGAGACCCATGAAGTGCGCATATCAGCACATTGTAACTCGAAAGTGGAGTCAATGTAATGTAATGCCGAGATAGGAGGGCATACCGGGGATTCAAAAACTCCAGATGACGAAGAAAAATCCTGATCCTCTACCACAGAGATGAGCTGATTATCCAGAGCGATTAATTTAATTTAAATGCAGCTCTTTTGTTAAGGTCGTATTACAGATGTTACATGTTGCCGTTGGACTACTTTCGCTTTCTAATTTATTTCCACACTGCAGAGATTTGATCCACAGGTTTGCAAGACTAATGTTAGGCACACGTCTGCATTCTGACAAAAATTGTGCTTGGACGTAAAAAAAGAAAATAAAATCAGGCTTGCGTCCACGTTCAAAATTCAACCAATAGTGTCACTGCAGCAAAGTGATGTCATGCCGCGTGTGTTGTTTCTGTGTGGAGTTGAGACGGTCTGATTCTGTACCACCACATAATGGTAGTAAATACTAAGCTGTTATTTTTCCCATTTGTTTTGAAATATTATATGATAAAAAATAATGAGAATAAATATACATATATATACAATCCCTGATCAGGATGTAACGTCCAATTCCAATCAAGTCTGAAACCACCTGATCGGATCGGGACATCGCTAATTACAACATATATTTAGACAGTATATTATTATAAGGCTGTAGCTGGGGGCCAAGGCCATGTCTATATTTATTATTCCGAGACAACACAAGTGTTTAGTATTCATGTATCTACATGCAAAGGCTCAGTCTGCTTTAGAGTGCTATGCTTTTGCGCACAGATTTGGACAAAAACCCAGAAGAACCAGTAGAAGTTTTAAAACAATTAAAACAAGTACTGACAATAGCTGCCCTTACTTTCAGTTCTTAAGGTAATAAGAAGATGTGGTGGAGAAGATGTAACTATCCAGGAACATATGCATAATTTTCCTCCAAGCTGGATGGATGGAGAAACCACAGAAATACACACACAGAGATACACACACAACCACTCAAAAGGACATATTTTGTAGCTGCTGGAACAAAAGTGTTCCTCCACTTTTCACCGATAAAAGCAAATTAAAATCCCCTTACATCCTAGCAGCACAGCACTGGCTCCTTGATTCAATAAAGACATCTCAAATCAGCTTAAAAGCATCTTGGTGAAAAGCTTGTTTGCTTTTTCGCAGTGCATATTCGATCACAATGTCAAGTTGTGCTCTTCAGATTTTGTACAGAAACAAAAGAGTTTGACAGTAGCCTTGCTGCATTCACTAAAAGCTGAAATCAATCCAATTTCCTGTTCTTCACAGCAATTGCTGCATTTCTCTCAGCTGTGAGCTATGCAACAGTATTATCTCTCTACACCAAACTAAATGTCAATTTCTCAGATTTCTTCAAGCGCCCGGAATTTTTTTACAGTGCATTTTGTGTTGTTTTTTTTCCTTGCTGTGTACAGCTCTGCAGCATGGCTGAACTAAAAATTCATACACAGTCTTATCACCAGCTCACACGGTTCTCCCAGATTGTCCACGCTGGGTAAAAAGGACAGATGTTGATATGCAGTGTTCCTTCATTTTTATGTCTAAATTTGTTTTAGCTAGTCGGAGTCATATCAACAAGGAAAAAAAACAAACATTCTTTTAAGTCTCACAATATTTTACTTTATCAAACTCCTTTTCATCTCACTGACATTTGAATGAGCATGAATGTGTATGTTTGTTTTTGATCTGCAGACAGACATTGAAGTGTTATCTGATTTCATCCAGGCTTAATTATGAAACTATTTCATCCGTGCAAAAAAAAAAAATAAGCAAGCAATAAACCAAGCATACTTAAAAAAGAATATTATTCTTTCATTTAGTTTGTTTACGTTTGAGGTCTCACCTTTAAATTAAGTCCACAGGAACTTCACTTTTAACTTAAATTAAGAGAGTAATCCTGATTTCAGCAGGACCACCCATAACATTAAAAATTGCATTTAATCAAAGGATTTAAAATCAGCTTTTTTGTCAAAAGATTACTGCACTCATGGTTTCTTGTATCTCATGAACAGTTTAAAGATGCTTTAAAGTTTTGTAGCCGGTGGTGAGTCGCGCTTCAGTAGAGTTGAAGGTGCAGCTTATTGATGCGTTAAGACTGCCAGTGTCCCTCGCTGACTTCAACAGCCACAGGGAGAACACAAGGACGCAAGATCAGAAGAGGACAGACAACCCTAAACTCTCCACCCAAACAGGGAAAGCAGCTGGATTCCTGTAAAGCTGGACGTACATGTCCCCCTGTTGATTATTATTCATGTCAGGCTTGTTTCCCTACATATCTTCATGCCAGCGTATCCTCAGTTAGTTGTACGACATTATCATCCGCAGTTCTATATTTATTCGAGTGATCAGAGGTGGAAGTTGGCAGTGGTGAGCGTCTGCATCTCAGGCAGTAATTTTCAGCATATGTCTGTTTCTGGTCAAACAGAGATTTGGGTCAGCATGCAAGGCTCCTCTGCTGCCTGATTGGCAGTGCAACAGATACCAGCACCTTTCCTTGCAGGTGGCGTGCCCATATGGCGGCAGCTCCAGGCTGCTCCTTGGGCGTTGATTCAGTCAGATGCTTATAATCACTCAAGCACCCCTTCTGAGTCCGGCTCCAGCAGAGGGCCCTACAAAGTCCAGGTGAGGCTGACTGTTCCAAAGCTACTGCAGCTATTTAGGGGTCTGAAAATCACTCTTAGTCTGGCCCTGTGCTGAGACAATTCTTCCTTGGGAGACCCTACTAGTAGCTCCTAGTATCATGGGGCAACCACACCCCCTCATCCACAACAAGGCAGACATCGGAGGGGATCTCCAAAGAAGTGCTACCTTGTTTATCAAGCTGCCACAGCTGTTTGGACCTGATAAGAGGCAGAAAAGCGCTGGATGGATCAGGGATTCTTGCAATATTTTATAGTGGAGACATTCCTCCTCACTTGATGTGAAGAGCACTGCTGCTACTGATAAACACCCAATATGTCTGCCTTGAATTGAAGTTTATACTGAACACTGTGTCATCAATGGCTGTACTTATAGAAAGATGAATGGCAGGAAGCATCAAAACGTATTTCATCTTTATATATATCTAATTGGGCTGTCAGTATAGTGTTAAAAGTATAAACATTTTATTAATTCCACGTTCCATAGTGTTCTTTTTCTTATTATTACTATTACTAGCTACAGTTGATAGAGTAGTACAGTTGCAGTGGCAGAGTATTGGTTGTAGTAGCAGCGAAAATTTAGGGCACTATTTCGATATCATGCTCAATTTACGTTTTATGCTGCAGAGCCGTGGAGTCAGTTTCTTCAGCTCCCCGTTGGGATTAAAAGTGGAGGAAAGAAAATGTTGTTAAACTCCAGCAGCACAGTTTTCATGGAGCGTGATGATTTTAGCGCCGGTCCTCTCTACCTGCCTTTGTAGCTCTTCCTCCATGCAGTGATGTTACTTATAAAGGCTAATGTTCCAAGACATTATCTTAAAAGCTGCCATATCAAATTCTAGTCTATAGCTGCCTGAGGGGCCAACTGTGGCCAGTGGAGTGTGTGTGTGTGTGCGTGTGTGTGTGTGTGTGTGTGTGTGTGTGTGTGTGTGTGTGTGTGTCTTGGGGTTGATTCAGAGGTCATCATAATAACACGTGCACCATTTTTCAAGGAAAACCATGTCATATCTCCTTGTGGTTTTTAAGTTTTCCTATAGATGGAAGAATTAAAAACACCTTCAATGACTGAGATGAATAAAATGTTCCTTTTTCTTTGGTTAACCTAATCCTTTAAAATGTTAGATATACACTGTTTGACCTGAGATGAGACCACAAACTCATCATCACCTTTAATAACATTTTCAATAAGTTAACTTTGACAAACTTATGTATGGTTATAAAAGTGGGTTATCTTTTGACATTCCCCAGTAACAAGATGTTTATTCAATTAAATTCTGTGCAGAAAAACTAAAGACTGGAAAACTGCGCTGCTTCATCAAGTTGGCAATCTCTGTGATAAACCCTTTTACCTGGAATCAAACAGCAATAATTGCTTCCCTGATGGGGAGGACAACCCCACCCCGTACAAGTGTTCTCGCACAAAAATGCGATGCTTAGATGTGTCCGTGTGTACATATACACACACAAACACACACACCATCTTCTGCCAGCAATATCAGCGACTCTTATATGTATGTGCAGGCATGCACAGTAAAATCAAACAAAGGCTCGCACAGAAAACATACAGGATGAACCTCAGTTTTCTGCATTAGTAAACGAGTGTATACATGCTGATATTAATCATCTCTGAACTGCCGCCCGACTCCATCCATCTTGTGAACCAGCAAACCTGCTATTGTCAAGGTAACAGAATGTGACAGTGTTGTAGATAAAATACATTAGAGAGCAGGGGTGAGGAAATAATGTGTCATGTTCCTGCAATATTGTAAGTGTGTGTGTTTGCTTGTGATTATGCCTGTATACCTGAAGGCAGAAAGAATTTACCTGCCATCCAGAGTTCTTTTAACAAAATTTAAAGTCACTATCAGCACAGCGTTGGACACTTTCATTATGAAAGCGCAGTTTAGAAACTGCAATCTAAAAGCTGGGGGGGGAAGAAATGTTTGTGCATCTCCATGGATTAATATCCAAAGTACTGTGTACACTCTGGAGAACCAACTGCAGTTTAAAAAGTTATAATGAAGTTGGGTTTGAATATTTACTTCTGCCAATGAGGTAATGTTTTTATGTTGTTTGTTGACTAACAAAAACTACTGGATACAATTCCACAAAACAGAGGATGGGTGTTAATTTTTGATAAGCATCCAGATAAGGAGATGGATCCGGGACTATTTTCTCACTTTCGCTGCGAGATAAAGCTTTTCTTTTTTTTCTTTTTTCACATCCTTGTTAATTTCTCAGGGAATAATTCATGGATCTTGACGAAAAAAAAAAAACAGGCATATTGAGTTGGCCGGCATCTCTGAATGAGTACAATTTGATGTAGATTTAAGATCTCAAACATTTACCTGGTAGATAGACACACGTGGGCAGGTGCTACTAATCTGCACCTTTCTGGGGTTTTGGTGTGTTAGTGTTGGATGACAAACACAGCATAATGGAGGTGTTACTTTAAATCTAGTTGCACACCGCTGCTCCGCTGCTCTAATGTCAAGATGCCATCATTTTGTATTTCTCATGCATTCACTGATCATATAAGATCATGTAAGGGTTTTCGGTGGAAACACTGTGTCTGTGTGGGTTCAGCATGTACAAGGTGCCTGCAGTGCCTGCAGTCATACACTGAAAGTACAGCCCCAACTCCTCTGCACACTTAACTGCACTTTGTGTCCTTTTGGTTTTCTGCTACACAGAAATCTATGTCCATTTTATGTTCAACATGCTAAATGTATTCATTGTGAGTCCTGTAAATCTTATTTTTAAACAAAATATACACACAGACCTCCCTAAATGTAGACTTGGTTGCAGAGTTGAAGTATACTGTTCATGCAATTATAGCCTCTGAGTGCACTGTCCTGTAGGTCGTGCTCCCGTGAACCTACAGTGTGAACAGGACTGAAGTCCCATCGGACCAGACAGAGAACTGAGTCCTCTATCACGTGAACTCAGTCCCTTTAACAGTGAGTCCAGCTTAGAAAGACTGAGTTTGGTTTGTGACTATATGTGAAAACACCCTCATTTAACCTCCTGTTGTTGGTTGGAAAAATCACTGGCCCAGCAGAATTTCTCCCAATCCTCCTTATTACCAGAAGGGCAAAAAGCTAATCAAAAACATGTCCTGACATCTTACTATTCTGCTACAGAAACTTAATAAATATTTTTGTATTAGTACAGTAGGACAATATCACTAGAGGAGCTATCTACAGTTGATACTGCACAGCAACCACAGGAATATATCACACAGCCTGAGCCTTGGTATTAAAGTATTTGTGTATCACACATGCAGCACTGCATTCATTTTTACTGGGCTACCCTGTGTTGTTATAGTCCAATGTGATGTATTGGGGCTTCTGGTAGACTAATGGAGTGTATGGGCGACTCTGAGTAAACATCCTGCAAATGATAAAGCTCCTGCATCCAGCAGTGATCTATTCCTGAATAGGAACACATTCTGTTTTCTACTGGGACAATGCACATAACACACACACGCACACACACACACACACACACACACACACACACACACAAAATACAGCTATTCCTGGACACACAACCAGACAGAGAGGTTGGCTATGTCTGGCTGGCACTACAAGCAGCACAGCTGACACTGCAGGTTGTCTATCTGTGTGTGTGTGTGTGTGTGTGTGTGTGTGTGTGTGTGTGTGTGTGTGTGTGTGTGTGTGTGTGTGTGTGTGTGTGTGTAGGTAGTAGGTAGTTTTAGGCCTTCAAAGTGAGGGAAGGATGTTGATAAAGGTGCTGTAACATCCCAGCACCACTGACCATCCCATATTAGCCAGGTAGGAGGAGAATGCAATGGTCCCTTTTTTGCGACAAATTTGTAAAATAGTAGTCAGTATTGTGAAAGTTTCTTTCTGGACGTGTACGATAATATTTTTGTTGAGTCTCCGGTATTTTCTGGAGGCCTATTGATCTGTTGGCAGGGAGATTTTGACTAGATTCAAACAGTCTATCCAGCATGATAAAAATATAGTTCAAATGCAGCTGTCAGCCAAAAAAATATTGTGAATCTTCCATAAGGATCATGATGCAACAGCAACAGGCCGCCCGAGGGGAATCACACAAATGAAATAAGGTTTTCCTCTGGACGTCATTTATTCAAGAGCTTCTTTGAGGCTTGAGATTTTCAGGTTTTAAGGAAAGAATTATAATTTGGTTAACGTGAAGGTTAGGGGCAATAAGGAAATGCAATAAGTGAATAAGAGACCCCAAAAATATAGCGCATATGTGCAGCTTTTGTCTCTTTGTTATATGGCACTTACAGTAGCTGCATGGCCAGGGGGTGCATTGTCCTAGATAGTGAAGGTGTGTGCACTCTAAGATGCAGAGCTCAGTAAAAAGTAAAACTGGAGCACTGGTTTCTGGGGGAAAATAATTTAAATTTTAATGACGACAGAAAGTTAGCACTCTAATGAGCAATGACTCCATGCAGCTGCAAAACATGTTCAACCCACCTCTTCGACGCTCGGCCCAGTCACAGAATTATGATACTGGTTTCCAACATGTGAAGAGAACATGTGTTATAACGAACCAGGATTGACTGCTGAAGAACAGGGAGAGAGTAAAGCAAATTAAATATTTCATGCTTTGTGTCCCAGTTTAGTTTGAGTGAATATCCATAGTCGTTTATCTATGTTTTGAAAAAAAACACCTGACTTTTCTTCTCAGTAAACCCACTCTACATTCTGAAAAATATAGGAAATTTAGGAAAATTTATCCTTGAAGTCAGTGTACCACCACTATGATTTAAAACACAGCGGATAAAAAAAACACTTTTTGAAATGGAAATCAGACTGATTATGATTTTGGGGGGACAGTTCTAATAAACAGTCATCTGCATCTATAAATTGGTTTCAGTGGAGCAACACCAGGGATTAATTTCCTCGTTAAGAGAATGCATGAAGAGCAGGCGTGAAGGTATGAAATTAAAGGTTGTTCGACATTACTGACAATAAGGCAGACAATAATGAGACTTAAAAATGTGAATAAATTAGGTGTCTCTGTTCATCTCGACAGCCAATCAGGAAACTCGACATCTCCTGCTCGAGTCCGGCTGGGGGCCTATGTTGCATCTCTCTCTCTTTTTCTCTTTCCCCCTGTCTTCCTTCCTTCCTTCTCTCAGCTGGTGTTGAGGCATAAAAGGCATAAAGGGGGGGGGGATTTATGCATAATGAGGGTTACAACTCCTACACAGATTGTTTGATGCAGATGTTAACACCCCCAAGTTAATGCTGAAACTCTGCATTTTAACCAAAAAGACATAATTTTATTCAAACGCAATGTCCTGGAGAAATGTGGCTGTCGGAGCCTCCCTGATTGGAGAAACATTATCCATGTTGAGCTTTGAAGAAGTGCCAAAGAATGCATACATCAGTGAAAACTAGCAACAAGCATGGATGAGATCTAACAGTACATGTGGCAGTTAGCTGATTTACGGAAATTACAATTCAAATCAGTGTATTAAATGTATTAAATTAATTTTAAAATCACTCTTTATTCCCATTTGAGGAAATAAGATTTAACTCCAGGTACAGCCAACACTGGATTTAGGATTGGGTCAGATCAAAGAGTGCAGAAAATTCAAGGTCAAATTCAAGTTTCACCAGAGCATACCAAAACAATCATCAACTACACCGTCATAGTCTCCGTGACGATCTCAAAAGGACCGTACAGGAAAAAATCTATTATCTGGATGTTATGACCCACTTGTATCTGGGTTCCTTAGATCTTCAGAAGCTAAATTTAAACCTTGGAGGGACGACTTACAGGAGGAAACTTCACTTGCTGAGTGGCAGGATGCTTGTAGGAAACCTCAAAAACAAACAGCAAATACCCATCTTAAGCTTTTTTAGTTTAGTTAGGTTTAGTTAGTGACCACAAACAACTTTTGTAATCACTATATGTTGGAAAAACTATTTTTGTTTTTCTGTTTTCAACACTTATTAATTTCCTATTGCCTATCTATGTATTCTTTAATGTTATTCATAGTCATTCCTTGAAAAAACAACAAAGAAAGTGTTAAAATTGTGTCAGTACCCTTAAAAGTGTGCAACCCAACCCTCAGCATGAGAACAGTAAGGTGAGGGCTGATTTATCAATAGAAAAGATAATGAGGTAGGAACAAAGAAAAACAAAGGAGGATGAAGGGGTGCTGTAAGGTAATGTTGCCAGGTTGTCTGATAATCCTCCAGGACGTCCAGGGACACTCCTGGATTAAGTCTATAATACCATTTAAGTCCAGCCAAGGTTCTCTGACATTCATTGGTATCAGGGCTGCAACCTCAAGAACAAGACACTGCTCTGGCTGCAATAACTCTGAAACATCTAACTATGCATCTGATTATTTCATCTTCAGAGGTGGAAACAGCCATGATACTAAGGAATAAAAAAGTTAAATATCATTTTACTCAAAAAGTACAAATATATGAAACTATTCAATGATTGATAAAGTACTTGTTGCACTGTGCGAGCTATACTCCAGCTCTACGTTCACTCTCCTAACTATTAATAAGGATAGGAATAACTGAAGGAAGACCTGGAGTGGAAGAAATGCTAAATATTGATTTAACATGTGAAGGATAAAGCTATTCATTTTGATATATCTGTGTATCTGGCAAGTTAGTTTTTCGAGGATGGTATGTTAAGTATGTTAGGCAAGAAAAATCGTGAAAGACTTTCTCCCTTCAATAGGCAAAGTGTGTGTGTGTGTGTTTGTGAGAGAGAGAGAGAGAGCGAGCGAGAAAGAGAGAGAGAGGTGACGGAGTGGAAATAAAATGAAGTAAAAATAGAGAAGGCGAGTCTACATGAGGTAATCCGCAATCATTCAAAACAGGAGAGGTTGTAACCATATCTCTTGTCAGGTAATTGTATTATCTCTGTAAACGTTGTATTTTTCATTGAAGATCATTTATTCATGCATACGGCGACCGGTGTTTGTGTAAACTGTCGAAAATGATCAATGGCCCTGCTTTACACGCGAGCAGACTGTGCATTTGTCTTCCCTCTCTCTCTCTCTCTCCTCAACCTTTCTCATCGTCTAATTTTGGAAGGGTCTCAATTAGACAACCGTGGCATTTTAAACATTAAATCTTGGCCGTGTACGTTGTTCGTGAGACAGGACGAGAGGGGATTTCTTTATCAGAATGACTCATGCACCCAGGTAGAATGATAACATTTACTTTTTGAAAAACGGATTGCCGGATAACATGAAACAAGTGAAATCACATGATGTGTAACCACTGCCCCTTTTCAGCTGAAATGACTTAAGTGTCTCAGAATATTAATGGAATCTGAAATCATCTCTTCTCCCAATTCAAAAGTATACATTGTTGTCATAATACAAACAACACACACACTTCACGTTTGGGCACAAAGCTAAGTTGCAATAATTGATTTTTTTTTTATCATTCTTTTATTTGAACGTGAGAAAGCTGTCATCTTTCACTACACTTTCAATTTTCAAAACATGTGCAGCTTAAATAATAATGAAAAGCAAATAAACATTTACACTTTCCCATTACCTGGAAATGATTTAAACCTCAATCATACCATTCTTATGTTAATAAGAAGTGTGAAAAACTGTTTGAGTCAAAACATGAATTTAGGCTCTGACGCCACACCAACATGCTGCACTGTGGATGGTTAAAACCTACAACACCACATAAGGTGCAAGTCAATCTAAATGTTTCTTTCTGTACAAAAACAATCTTTTAATTCTCTTTTTATTTTACACAAGGAGAGTTGGAATGTGCTCTTTCATGGTCATGATGTAAAACTAAAGACTTCAAGGCATTTTTTTTTTTCCCCAATTCTGCCTGAAAAGTTTTCAAGGATGATTCAAAAAATGTGTCAACAGCTACTCTGAAGCAGTCTGAAAAGACAAAAAAATGCATGGACTTCTGAACTGTTGGTTTTGTCGGTCTTTTATTCAACAGCAATTGTTCAGAGCCTTGCGGAACACTTCAATCACCTCGGCTCAAACCTGTATTGACACAGCCATTATCTCTCAATCAATAAGATCAATTCAGAGAGGAAAGTGAATGTTGTTAACCACCAGCGGACTGTTTCTACTGCAGCACTGCTCTAGCATTTACTGATTGCCAGAGATAGACTTTATTATTATTATTATTATTATTATTATTATTATTATTATTATTATTATTAGAAAAAAAGAGATTCATTTTAAAAGGAAACTGATGTGATATTAGAGGCAGTCAAGAATTATGTAATGCAGTTCTTAAACTGAATACTAAAGTTAGATTCTGGCATGAATACTTAAAGCGAATACTGTACATATCCAGATGTAGTTCAAGTTGTGGAAAATTTGTGGTTGGATTGACTGAAAGAGAATTATAAACCATCACAGACGGCAAATGTGTCCATAGAAGGATATAATGAAATTCTTTCCAAGCCCCTTCACGTTTCATCATACTGACATGCATCTTTGTGAAGTAGACTGCGGCAGTACATCAACAAAACACAATGCTGGCTGAGAAGCAACTGTCGGGACAACTGCGCCCACTTTAACACACAAACAGATACAGATTTTTCAATTTCCGTCTTTCACAATTCCAATCGACCAATTTAATGACGGGTGCAGAGTGTCACTCACAGATATACATTAATATAAACTACATATCATTCCCAAGTATCTCCAGAGTAATGAAAAGAAAATGGACACTGAAGACACAAACAGACAATCAATGCATCAGAAATAAAAGTGTAGGAGAACTTAATCAACAGCTATCTTAAAGGAGAATGGAGGGTGGAATGGATGATGAGAGGGAGAGACGAGGAGGAATATATAAGAATCCTTACATAAGTTCTTTGTTGTTTAACCTTTAATGTATAAAACAACAAATTACTGTCTTTTCGTGTTTATTTTTACTCTAAAGCAGAGTGACAAAATCATGCCAGTTACATTTATCCAATATGATTCTGAATGAGTTGCAGAAATGTCCACTGCACTGGAACACATGTATTAAGATCAGGATAAAAGTGATTCTGGAATAACTGTTGAATCTTTTTATTCTCCCGTGCACTTCCGTGGGAGCTAATTCTATCAATATTCATATAAAAGGCTGATTTAAAAAAAACCTATAGAAATGTAAAAACATCATGATTTCAAATAAATTGAGCTGGAATCTAACCAGCAGGATGCAATGACTTTGCAAGATAAGTAAGTAAGCAAGCAAGTAAGTATTGAGAAATCTGGCCTGACTAAGTGACCAGTATTGACCTTTAAATAATAATGTGTTATTCTGTTCTGGAGTCTGAGATAAACAGGAATTGAGAAATACTGATAACATCATATTTAATTAACACACACACACACAAATAACCGACTGGAGTTGCCAGAACTTGTGAAAAACAGGAAATCTAAACACCAAACCAACCAGCAAACAGAACAGCACGCACACATACATGCATGAGTAAAACATGCACACAAACTTACTGGAAGTTACATGATTTTTAGGAAAGATGGAGAACAATGGGCCGATGAACAATTGACATTTTGGTAGTGGTCCAGATCATCACTAAGAAACTGTGTAAACAACTGAGGTATAAAGGATATAAAAAGGAACCCACTTTTTGCAACCCTGTATCTGTGTCGATTCTTCTCATAGTTTTGGCTAACCCTTTTGGCTAACCCTTTGAGCTAGACCTCTGTCTACTCAAATATTCCTGCTTCTCCTCACTTTTACGTCTGGGAAAAGCTAAATAAATGCCATGAATGTTACCGTGAGGTAAAACATATAGATCTGACAGCAAGTTGAAAAAACCCAAGGTCTGTTCACCATCACCTCTTAAGCAAGAATAGAAACATGCTGTCATTCAGCATGGATAAGCGTGAGTAGTGAGGAATTCGTCAATGTATTCAAGATTTTTAAAAAACCCAGCTAACCTCTCATATGTCATGGCCCTCATTAAAGCCATAGCTTAACACAAAACAGTAATTTACTGCTTAGTGAATCCTGTCATTTTCTTCAGAGTCTTCAAAAGACGAGAACCACAACGAACAAAGACAGCTCATTAGAAAATATGATAAAAGAGACTAATAATACACTGTTTAAAGGTTAAGTATACACAGCACATAGGCAGTGGAAGCCTGCTGAGACAAGAAGAAGAATCTTTTTGTTTTAGGTTACAGAATATTTAACTTGAATGATGAGTGGAATAAAACCGAGCATCTGCGAATTCTACAACAGAAAGACATTCATCACAGAAATACTAAATGTGACAACCCACCCACCGCCACCATCACCCAGCCACGAAGTTGTTCAGAGTGAGGGAAGAAAGAGAGACAAAGGGGAAGGGGGTGAAATAAGGAGAGGGAGTGAAGGATTAGTTCTCTTTTCTCTCCCGGGCTGTTTTGGTCTGCCTAACCCAGTCTTCCAGGAAGTGAAATCAAATCAGAAATCATCCAGTTGTCCAATAATGTATTTTGCTCTTATCTTGTGTCAGAGCAGAGAAAGAACACAAGAAAGGAAAAGAGAAAAAGACGAGGGGAGGTTAGAAACAACTCCGCAAGTAGATGCAAAATGACTCAGACCTTTTGTTCAAAGATGTACCATCCCATTTTATCTTACTTTCGAGTATGTTCACACATAGCAAACATATTTTTCAGCTCTTTGAACAACCAAAAACGTTTCCCCAACCACAAATAAACCGCAGACAAAACGATGATCAAAATTAACTACTCCGCCCTTGTATTAACCTTAGCCCATTATAAATCCACCCAGGTGGTGTTCTCCCCAGAATACCGCATCACATTCACTGCCTGTATTTCTTATCTTTTTTATTTCATTATGTCTTTAATGCAAAGTCCTTGATTAAAGCTTGTTACCAAATCATAAAGTCAGCATGCTGCAGCATACAAAGGGAACCTGGGAATGTGTGATGAGCCCAAGGCCAGTGCAAGAAAACTCTTTATTTTCTATAAACCGACAACACAAGCCCCGGGAAAAAAAAACAGTACCATCCATCAACGATGATATCTGAGCTGACAAGGGCAACCCCGAAGCAGGCGCCAGGCCAATACACCACATCAAGCTCGGCTGGAAGACCATATAGTAGGTCTAGTCAAAATGGCTTTTAAGTGGCACTATGTAGTTTTGGGGAAGAACTTTTAATCAGAAGAGATCGTTGATTTTTTTCTTTTTATGCCTAAACAAACTCTCCTTCTCTCATGACTGAATAAACTGAACAAACAAAACTGACACAGTGGCTCAGATGGCATGAGTTCGCTTCCCATCTACGGAGGCATTTGACCATCGCTGCAGAGGCCGAGGGTTCAACTCCGACCCGTGGCCCTGTGCTGCATGTCATCCCCCCTCTCTCTCACCACATTTCCTGTCATTTCTCAGTGTTGTCCTTTCAATAAATTCATCAAAGGCCAAAAAAAAAAAAGGACTACACAATTTTATACTGTTTTTTTAACTTTATGCATGGCGGACCGTGCCATCCTTTTGTCTCTCGGAGAATAAATTCAAATTCAAAAACCCAAACTTGTAGTGCCCCCTTTAAAATACAAATCGGAAAATATTTTTAGGCTGTAACATGACAATCAATATATATCTCAACATTCACTTCATAAAAACTAGGACTGGAAGATAAAATTAAATATCATATATACTTTATAAACCATAAAAACCATAAACCATATAAACCATCGTCTATAAACATTTGGATGGATCTTAGAATGCTGCAATAGTGTAAACCTTTACAATTGCATAACCGATGATTGATAAAGCATTTCATGGTCTGATAACTATTGACTAAAGTTTAAATGCACCTTGTATTAATGATGGTTATTATCAAGCGTTACCACAATATTTTTACCAAAGAGCTTGATATCAATACTGTGTCAATATTAAAGGGATGACATTTGGTACTTTCAAAAAACATTACTTGGATAAATAATCAAAAGTAATGTTGATATAATGACAAACGGGTATCAAAATTATCAGAACAAGTAGAAGAGTATGACAGCTTCTATAATATACAACAATATCTACATCTGTATGATTTCGATATATTGCCCCACCAAAAATATTAATTTCATATTCAAAAATAAGCTGTTTTAATATCTATTTCAATAAGCCTGTTATTATGTTGGGTATATAAATTCTGTAAACAATCTGGAAAGATTTTGAAAGCAGACTTTTGGCAATCTTTTGGTGGGGAAAAAAAAAAATCTGAATGCTTTCCACTTTATTAGCCGGTTTTGGATCAAAAAGGAAAGCAATTACAGCCCCAAAATCACTCTAATGGGAATACTTAACCTTGAAGAATGCCGATCTGTTTGTGTGTTTGAGCTTGTGAGCAACTTTTCATCTGCTTGTTTCTCTGTCCTTTTAACTGCGTGAAAGTCAAACATTGGCTGCCCTTCCCTCTCTCAGAGTTTCTGCTGTCTGTCTTCCCACCACCTGCTGGCCCGTCTGTGTCTCACTCAGTCTGTCAGTATGTTTCTGTATTATGGTAATTGCTGGCCTGTTTGGTGCATGCTGTAAGTCTGCGTACATGTGTGCGCAGTTTGTACGGTTTCTATGATACGGCTCTTGTGTGACTGTGAAAACTTCAAACTCATCCAATATCATCACCAAACAGAATCGCTCAGGGGAGGATTTCTGAAAGCTCAGTGTCAATTTCCTGTCTTCCTCGGCTGCTACCTGTCGACATTTAGTTTAATACTGCAGGACAGCACTGAAAATCCCACAGGAAGGAAGAACAACAAAGATAAGGTTTGAGACACTGTGCTGGAAATTTTTCATTAACATTAAATCTGACATTAGGAACAAGCACTGGACAACACAAGCATTAAAGTATGTATTCGTGTTATTGTTTTCAGTGATTAATTACAAATAACTGATTTAGAGGGGCTGTAATGTCTTGAAGATTGACTTCTTGACTGTGAAAGCTGGCTTTCATTTCAAAGTGTAATCTACCAGACTATGTCCAAGCCTTACTCACTGTTGTCCACCACATTTCTAAAGCAGCCTATTAACCAATGCTTCATTTTACTCTAGAGATGAACTAATTTCAGCTGTCATTGATTATTTAAAATAAATATCACCTCAAAGGGCCACTGAACCATCAGTCATTAAAGCATGAAAATTGAACGAAAAGTCAAATTAAGAGTTGTACCGCTCAGTACCAATCTACAAATGGCCTTGCGGAGAATGAGAGTCTGAAAGAGATAAATGAGTATAAGGGGAATAATAAGGACAAAATTCAAATGATTTTTCACTTACAGGACACATATTACTACCACTCAACATGTACTTTTGTCTGTTTCTCTTCTGTTTTTACATCTGTGGTTCCTTATGACTCTTTTCTCATCATGTCCTTGCTTTTTACTTTTTGTGTGTTTGTTTCAATTCACTTATATTTTCATATCTGTTAAGTGACCTTTTATTATATAGGATTCATCTCATCAACCCTTTCATAACCCACAATTACTTTCAAGTAGAAAGCTGCTTTCAGACCCACATGATCAGGCTGCCTCCTGTGTGGTTGGTGGCATGTTGTGGATGGGGGGTGGTAAAAGAAAAACAAACAACATTATATATAACCAAAACAGATAAATAGATGGACACATATTAAATTAATAACATACAAACAAATAAAACACACTCTGGCCTGACCCAGCTGTCAAGACCTGTTCCACCCCAGTGCCGTTTTGTCCCTGGGGCCAGAACACAGATGCTCCCTGGAAGCCCTTTTTTTGTTATACACACATGCAGTACATATACTTGTGTGCATGTGACTATACGGAAATCTTAATGTATCTATTAAATATTTATTCAGGATCCTCCATCTAATTTGTGAAACCACTTTTTTTTTTTTTTTACATTTTGTCTTTTTTGTATTTCTTTTGTTTGGTCTCGTCATGTCCAATGTGTTCTATTATTCATTTACCTCGCACTAATAAAAAGCCAAAATATAAAATTCTTCTCCAAAATTGCTGCAAATATCCATAGTCACTTTATGTAGTTGCGTTTTCTAATAACTTAACATTGTGAAAGAAGAACAGCCTGTCATTCCTGTTCTGGCCAGTCGTCGACAGCAGTTCATCTATTTTTGTTTGTGAGCAGTTAAGGCTAAAACACAAAGACCCCTTTGCACATTTCCTGGGTTATTACCTGAACAGAACGCAGCAGCACATGTGGAGAGAGAGGAGCATACAGGAGAACAATATTTCAGTGATTAAGAGCCATTTATCTGAAAGCTGCCAGCCCCTTCACCTGACCATTAGACCAAACAGTTCCCATTAACGTCTCGTTGACCAGATACTCTTAAGGGAAAACAGACTGATATTCAAGGAAATTACTGCGATCAAGGTAATCACAGTGGTTTTCTTTTAATGCCCTTAAACAACTCGCATGTCCAAATAGTGCATTGACTGTCTCAAATGAAGTCATGACACTATTTTTTTTTTACGACTGCTTATGGAAATAATGGCACAGCTGTGAGACTGTTTTTGATTCAGCATCTGCTAAAATTAAGACTTGAAAGATGTTTCAGTTTGTGCCACAGCTGCACTTGCTTTCCATCACACTGTTTTGCATCAGGGAAATGCAACTTGGCGTTTGAAGCCTAAACAGGGGTGAAGCACGATGAATAGCTAATCAGTTCTTAGACACTTAAGGCAAATGTGCTTCATCTATTAAAAAACCTGATAAGCTTAGACCTTTTCATGGTGTGAGCTCAAAGAGGAGGTTGTGGCCGACTTCCAAATACGCTAGTGTGGTGAACTCGAAGTGTGGGAGGGGTCCCAAGTATTCAATTTAGTCATGTATTCAAACTCTATCCATCAGCCCCGGTCTTATTCCAGGGTGCAAAACATCAAGTCTGGAATACTGCGAGAGTGTTTACATTAGATTCTGTATAAGAAAAATCTATATTTAAAAGCTGATAATAGCTTGGACCATATTAATTTAAGAGAAAGCACAGCTGGTACGGGTTAAAACTTGGTTGCAAATATTTAGAATCAATCTGTATCAATATTTCAACCCTCTGAGAACAAAATAGAGGAGTGTCATCAAATTAAACACTCCAGGGTTGAAATGATAGGGCGTTTAGCCCAAATACCCTTTGAGTTTGAATAGAAAAAGCACAAGATCATTATTGAACTACAGCTTCTGATGCTAAGCTTCTGATTCATTTCACCAATGACTGGTGATTTCTGATAATCTCATTTAACTGTTGTCCAGAGGTTTCATTTTCCTTTCTGTCCCTTCAATTATTAAACTGGTCTTACAACATTTTGTTTTCCAACTAGAAAAATCATTTTGGGATTTTTTTTTTTCATTCATATCTAACCTTTATTTCAATAGGAAGTCAAATGGAGATTAAAATCTCTTGTCCAAGTGAGACCTAGCCATGACAGGGTCGAAATGGCAACATGAAGGACATGACAAGATAACAACATCATCTAATCAAATCACAACAGCAGCACAGCAATACAGTGCATAGACTAAGCAACAACATTTAGACATGCGTGAGGCAACAGCAGCTGGCAGCGACCATTTCTTTTATCCTGTTTTAGAAGGTGCTGTTTGTAAGAAAAGTTGACTTTTGAGTCTCTTTCCCAACACATCAAATAATGATGCTTTTGGATTGTAGGACAGGTCGGTCACAATATCAAAGAGTCATTATTTGACGAGGTAGGAATGAGACTCAAAAATTAACTATTCTTACAAATACCTTTAAATTCAACTCTCATATGTCAATAACTCTCATCCTCATTAATCCAATACTGGTCCAGGTTTGCCCTTCACAAATCCATACAAACCACTGGGAGACACTGCCCAAACATTGGGAGAAGTCCTATTTACAAGAGCTGGGAGACACTAGAAACACTGTAGGAAACTCTCTCTGTGGAAATATAGATTCTATTAATAACTTCACTGACAACCTAGTTACAGAAATGAATAC